>NW_015150852.1:282117-302582 GCF_000732505.1 Cyprinodon variegatus
TGGTACTTATTTATATTTAAATAGAATAGGTTTTACTGGCAAATTAACTATTAAACCATACATTTATTATCAAGTATATGCCCTATATATTCATATTTCTTTTTTTTTGGAAGCTTAGGAAAATGTAATGAATTTAAATATGCATGAGCATGCTCATACTGCATATAAAGGATTCAGAAAGCTCGTTCATCAGGAAAATATGCTTAATAGCAGGTGTGGGTGGCCCAAGACTCACGCTACATTGCCCAGGATCACTAAAGAGAAGAGACAGGCCCCAGATATCCAACGGCACCCCAGATCACTGGGACATAAGGAGGGCGGGATTAGGGACAGCCGCACCCACTGGAGAAGGGCAGACAAGGACCCGACCCCAGAGGGGCCAAACCCAAAGGGGCCCAGTCCCTGGGAGGCCGAACCCAAGAAGCCACAGTGCCACGGTCCCACAGGGTCCCCCAGTGGGGACCCCATAGGACCAAGAGGCTCAGACCTGGCAGCCACAAGGAATCAGACAGCGCCAACTGAAGTACCCAACCCCGCACCTAGAGAACCATCAGCACGCCAGCGGACACAGGTACCTCTCATCAGCATGGAACATGAGAAGGGGAAGGAGACAGGCCCTGTTCATACTTGGGGGCTAGGATGTACCAGTAGGTTGGAGGGAGGCAAAAACTCAACCAACAAGTAGACAAAGGGATATTCCCATAATAATTGAATTATTATTAATACACACCGGAGAAATTCCCCTCTGCATTTGACCCACAGTGCCTTCTTCTCAGGCCTAAGGGCCAATCCTTCTAGTGGGAAACGGCCCACAGACCCAGGGGACATTCCCTGAACCCCTAATTTGGGAAGCGGGCAGGCAGCTTGAGCTCTAAAGAAACAAAAAAAAAGGCTAAGACCGGGTGCCACCCAAGGGAGGGCAGCAGCAGTGTAGCCCAGGTCTAGCCCTAGACACCTGCTTACCCCAACACACCAACAGCGCCGGCCACAGCCCCTCGACGGCATCCCCCCTTAAACTGTACATCCACTCCCACAAATGCCAGGGCAGGTTGCCAACTTGCAGATGCGAATCCCCCCACTCCCCAGCCCCTGCCAGCTGTTTCTGGCCCCCAACTCCATATGTTCCTCTCATACCCATGGTTGCCTGGCAAACGCAACACAGGCAGTCCACCCCTCTAGGCCAAGTATGACATGCCAGCCAACCGAAACCAAGCCTCCAGACACCCCCTAGCGTCCCCCCACCTGACTGAAGGCACAGGCCGCACACAGTGCCAGGGCAGGCAGCCAGGCAGACCCACACCCCAAGCTGAGATGCATCTGGGCATGATGGTTGTATCCCACCTGCCGTACAGGCATACCTGCCAGCTGGCACCTCCATAAGGATGATGCCAAACCGTCCTACGTCCCAGACATCACCCAATGCTTACAGACGGACAAGACAATAAAGCCACAGGATGGGAACCAAAGGCCAGAGAGCCCAAGGAGAGCCAGAAACCCCAGCCAAGCCATGGCCAACCCCAAGCTCCCAGTCTCACCCCCAGGCGGAGTAGAGAGAACAAAAGTGTGAAAGGACCCATGCCAAATTATCCCCCAGATATTTCAAAAAACCAAGCCGGAATAAGACTAGGTGCCTGAAAATGGCTAGTTTTTACATCCTACAGAAAATATTCAGACAAGAAGAGATAAGGTCCCCATAGACAATATTAAAGCAGTTTTTCTTCCACCATAAAAGACAGAAAGGGAGCCCTGCAAACTGACTGAGGTACCTACAAATGTTGAAGATAACTTTTAATGAATGCATATCATTTGCTTAAGTGTCTGAAAATGTACAAATTTAGGGAGAAATGTAGGTCAATAAATGTGAATAAATTTAAGATTTGTATTGTTGACTGCGCCAAAGCACTTAAAACCAAACAAAATATAGCTTTAAGAATGGCAATAATAATAATATGTTTACAAGTAGTTGTGTTTGTTTGTATTTTGTATTTACAACAAAAAACATTATCAGACAACAAAAGATGGTCATTGCTTACAACAAAATCTAGTATTGACTAGACACTTTTTTCCATCCAGACCTTATCAAAAAATATCAGAATTTACAGCGATATAACAATTATTCTATATGGATAAATTGTGTGGCATAAAATAATGATTGTACAAACTTTCCAATACAACTTTTGCTGGTAAATCTGTTAAAGGTTTAATAGAGAGACCTAGAATCATAAAGTTACATTTCAGGATAAATTAAGTACCGCTCATTATATTGAAAACAGACCTGGAAATATAAAACTATAGACTTTTAAAATTAAGACACAAATTTAACCAATTTATTTTCTGAGAACCATTCATGAAATCAGTCAATAGTTTAAAGTCCTGCATTATTACAGTGTTTTGTAGTATCCGTTTCCTAATGTGGTGTCTTTTTCTGACAAATATAGTAATAATTAAACTGGTTAATTATTTTTAGAGAGAGTAAGCTGGATAATTAAAACTAGACAAGGATTTAATTTTGGTGAAATATATTCCACCAAATATCCGAATGTCGCTTAATAACCATAAATTGAGATTAGATAAATATTTCTCAATCATGTTCCATATATCTTTCTTTTCCCTCCCAACCAGAATTGTATTTGTAACTATACCCAAACATTTGAGAGAAGTTTTTATAGATGTTGTAATTAACAATCAGATGAGTGGAATGTGTAAACAACAAGCGATGCCCTGACATTGTAATATTTATCAAGATTACCAACTTTGTTAATAATTGGCTTTGGTACCTATTAATAGTTAATCACTGCCAAACAAACATACTGTCTAACGAAACAGAGCCTTCTGCATTTTGTACAGCCTGCAGGTGCATTACCAAAGAAGGACTAATAACCATAAATTAATGTTCAAAACCAATTTTATTAAATTTATGGATTGTTTTTTTTAATTGATCTAGAGGGAGATAGGCCTTGATTTAAGTTTAAAACGCTTGTCTTTACAATGTTCCTGATCTGTGAGACAAAAAATTGTCAAGACTAACCCAAGGTGCCTAACAGTAAGGTATTAATTGCATAGCTTTAATTTCATAGCTATTTAGAACTTTTGGTTTGACCATATGAGATTTTTGTTTTATATCTTGGAAAAAATGAGAAGTATATCTCAATTCAAGTTAGGGTTAACCTTTTTCTAAAACAACTCTGAGGTTTGAAGACCCATGTGGCTGTTTGTTGGAGCGGACAGCGTTATTTGGTAATCATTTGCACAGGGAGAGTAAGGCTTTTTTAAAGGTCATGAACACACAGGTCACTGTTTTAGCATCATATCCTGCTCACTTTAATGGTGAATGCAGTACTGATTTAATAAAGATACACATAATTAGAATTCTGTCCTAATATATCCTTTTTTTTATATAGAAAATCTGCTGTCATAAAAAAACACGTAAGATAACAGAATTAAAATATGCATAAAATAATGGAAGAGTTATATTGATGTGTTATAGCTGATTATATACAAATTTCATATACATTTGGGAATGATTTTCTCGATAGAGCTTTTTCTGAGACATGTCTGACGTTCGTCCGCCAGCCCAGTAGGCGGCAGTAAGTATATCCGGCATACCCGGAAGTGTATGCTTTTCTTCCGGGCTACCTTGAAGTTCATTGCCCCGTTTGTTAACGTTAGCGAAAAGGGAATTCTTCAATTGAACAATAAATAAAGACAATTAAAATGGCGGGAACGACTTCGGTAGCAGGTGAAGTTTTTGTTGATGCTTTGCCGTATTTTGACCAGGGATACGATGCTCCAGGTGTCAGAGAAGCGGTGAGTAAAACAGCTGCTTACAGAAGTCTGTTAGCTTAGCATGCTACATGCTTATAACAGGGTACCTAATTGTGCTTTGCAAGCTTGCAATTAACTAAAAACAGAATAAGACGATTGAAATGTTTGATTCGACAAATCCTTGGAAACATTAAATATAACAAAAAAAAAAAAAAAAAACAGTTCTCGCATAGCAAGTTTGTAGCTTGAGGCCATATCGAGTATAAACCGTGTACCTATGGACTTAAATTGAATAATTAGCTAATATATCCTTTAAATCTCCGGATTCGGCTTGTTCTATAATCAGCTTTAGGTACCTGGAGAAGATCAGTGCATCTCCACTGATAACCTGTGATTCTAGCTTTAATGTAATAAAGTGAATATTGCTTAAAACAGCAATTTTTAACACCTTTAGGCATTTCCGATTGAGGTCAGCGTGGAAAAGGAAAGACGTGGCTTTCGAAGCTTAATTTTTAAAGCTGCTAATACAAAATGGGATTTGATTTTTGACAAGATGTTCCATTAAAAAAAAAATCAGCTGCTTGTTGTCAGTAGTTGGAGAGTTTTGGGTTTGTTTGAGTAGAGATCTATTTTGATGTGGACTGTAAATTGTTTAACAACGGAGACAAAGTTTTTGCCTGTTCAGGATCTACTTTTTTTATTTCAATTCAGTATATTTCTATAGCACCAATTCATAACACATGTCACGTCAAGGCACTTTACAGTTCTCCAGATCATACAGTCAAACTGATTCAAAGTTTTCTATCTAAGGAAAACCAGCTGATTGTATCGATGTATTGACTCCAATGCAATCCCTCACACTAAGCAGGCTTGTAGTGACAGTGGAGAGGAAAAACTCCCTTTCAACAGGAGGAAACCTTCAGCAGTACCAGGCTCAGTGTGAGTGCTGATTTCTACCAATAAGGCTATTATTAAACTGAGGCACAATCACTTAGACTTAGACTTCTTTATTTGTCATTTTGTATGCACAGGGTGCATACAGAACAAAATTGCGTTACATACAGCTTATGAACGTTGCATTGATATTTCAAATGGCACAAGTTATAGAAAAATACAAAAAGTGCAGCAGTGGTACAAAAAGTGCAGCAGTGAATGAAAATCTCCGCAAGTTGGTCGGAGCTGTATGCCAGCCGCTGCCGCCAGGGGCGCCACCATCTTATAACATACTTTATAATAACCGGATGGTATTAAAATTTACTAATGTGTTTAGCTTATTCTTTTCATGTCTACCATTTTACAGAACTAAGAGGTGGAGACTTGGCAGATTTTTGCTGCTAAACAATTATTCACACATGCTGGTGAAGATTTTCAGTCATCCAGGTCATAGTCATTCCAAAAAAAGTATTAAAAAAAAAAACTAGATTGGCTTTGTTTTTGGTCCACTCTATAAAGCCTCAAAGTCAACGCTATTTCTGACATTTTGAAGTGAAAAAAATTGCTGGCAGACCATCTGGCACCGGCTCTTGTGCCACTTCCACGATATGCGCCTGCTGCCTCTCCATGTCATGGTACATGTTTACTATTAATCCACTTTAACATAGCAGCCTTGCTATTCTCAGTACATGGGTTCCCTATTGAAGTTTCATCAAACATTTGCGCTTCAGACTGAAATAAAAAATGCAAATTCTGTTATCAGAGCTATTCAACATAGGAGAGAAGGAAATAAAATGTTTTCCAGGTTCTGGATACAGGAGTCATGAACAGTTGACTCTAAAAGCAGCAGTGGGGCTGGTTTTGCTGATTTGGGAGTCAGATCATTCTTGGAATTGAAGGCTTTTGGTTTGTAGTATGGATCTGTTGTTAGCAGAGAGCTGGTCTTTAGGCTGTCTGAGTGCTTAAATACAGTTCTCGCATCGTGTTTAAGCATGTCGCATCTCCTGGACCCGAACAGGTCTCTGTCCTCACTCCTAAACGCCTCCCCTTGTAAACCAGGATTTATTGTCGTTACTCACACTGTTGCCGTTGGTATGTAGCTGTCTTTACTGAAGCTAATCCTAGTCAGTGCAGTCCAAATACACTTCTACATCCTCTACAGCTTCTTTGGTCCACTTCCGGTTTAGATTTTCAACTTCAGCCTATGTGCAGGAAATGTGTCTCTCAAGGTCGAATGCATCAGCAGAGTCTTCAACCAAATGAAGCCCAATGTTTAAATAAAATCTGAACCTTCGGCTAGCACCATTGGTTTCTGTAAATTTGTTGTTAAAGCTGAAAGTGAAACATGTTCTTTTTTAGTTGTCATGATCAGCTCATTTTGCTACCTAAATCTTTTTCAAAACAGGAAGCTGTTATCTCTTGGACATCAAGCATTATCAGTGTTTTCAGGTCAAACTTGAAAGGACCCAGTTCTTTACTCAGTTCATCCAGGTTAGAATAAATTGATTCATGTTCACAGTTTGATCTCATCCTAAATCTCTTTCATTCTTGTAAGGAAAAAAGAAGGCATTAAAGTAACAAAATCAGTAATCATCATTCCAGCAGTATTCATTTAACTCTTGTATGAGTACAAGAGCATTTACAGAGGAAGACATGTCTTCAAGACAGTCTGCATCTTTTCTGACCCAACTGAGAAAGGAACGCAATGGTGCCTATTTGAAAAAAGGTCTGCATGATTCTACAAGAAATCAAAATTGTTTTTACTTCAATTTTCCTTCACCTTAACATAAAGTATAAACAAGTTTGGCTTCAGACTTTTAATGTTTTCATTGCTCTGAATGATCTTTTGTCTAAAGTCGCAACGCAGGACTTTACTGTTATGTGAAAAGGTGTTTTTTTCTTTAGCTGGTATCCAGGGGTCTCTGCCCTTCTCTGAGGTGGAAATAAAAAAAAATGTTTTAGGTCTATTACCATCACCTACAAAGCTGTGCTGAAAAAGTTATTGTCTTACTTTGGTTGGAATTAATGTAAACAAAAATGCACTCCCTCTGTGATTTGGAAATGTCTTTTATTGTTGCACTTATATTGTAAATGCAGTTATTGTTGTTTGGTTTAAATCCAGAGAAATGTGAGTTTAAGAGGACGAAATGATCAAACACAGACAGGGATTTTGCAACGTCTGCCTCTACACAGGGGAGAAGAACTGCTGGTACACAACCAGCACCTTTTCTCCCAGATCCCTTCACAGCAAAGCCTTTTATTAACAGTTTACAACATAATAGGGCGGGTCTTAAACAGAAAACCCTGTAATGATTATCTGTCAGGATCTGGCTGGATGGAAGTCACACAACAGTGTGACTTCCTACTGGATGCAGGTCATAAAAGTTTATGACCCTCCTGATTGAATCACGGGACAGAAATGTAGCATCCTATTTCTTCAATGTTTCATATGCCCACACAATAATTTTATAATTATAACTCTAACAATTGTCCAGCCCTACTAAGAGGTGAAGTGAAGGACAGTGATTTTTCCCTCATTGTAACTGTTAATGGGTAGTTTAACCTCTTTAAAGCTTGTGTGTTAGAGATAAATGGGTGGATATAAAGGTCTAAGAATGTTGATGATGGCTGAAAAACAGATCGTTCAGTCAGAAAACCCTAAAAAAGGAGGAGTATTGTGGGCTTTTATATGTTGAGTGAACTGACAACGGTCAATCTGCTGAGGAATACCAGCTGTAAAAGAAAAACACACAGCGCATCAGGACATCAGCTTATTTCTAACTTCTTTCAAATAGCGGATTTTCTTTTCTGCTAAAAATGTACCAGACGTGATTCCTCTGTCTCCTTTTAGGCGGCAGCACTGGTTGAAGAAGAGACCAGAAGGTACCGACCGACAAAGAACTACCTGAGTTACCTGCCAACGCCAGACTTCTCTACTTTTGAGGTAATCAGACCCCTAAAGGGACGTGTTACTGTTTTAGACAATTATCAGAAAAGTAAGACTTTGTTTCAATAAAATAAGAGAGGATCAAGTTCCCCATAGTGTTAGTGCATTTGCAACGAACAGAAAGATACAGATTAGAAGATGAAGAAAAAAAATGGTTATGCACAAAATTTAAAATGAGACATGTTTCTCTTTTTTATTTATTTATTTTTTTTATTGCTCTGCAGACAGAAATTATGAGGAATGAATTTGAGCGGCTGGCAGCTCGGCAGCCCATGGAGCTCCTGAGCATGAAGAGGTAAAAGCTGCTTTTATGTTGACATATTTGGACATAAATGAATCCTGTTAATTATTCTGAAAAGCATATTCTTTAAGAAATATCCAGGCAGTCTGATAGATGTGGAGAACTTTTGCTGGACATATTGAAGCAAATATTATCTAGTCAACAGAATATCTTGCTGACAAACCTTAGAGTGCATCACAGCTGGAGGAACTGAACTCCGACCTTACCTCTGGGATCTTGAGTTCTGATCCAGTAACCTTTAGAACCACAATGCAGACAGTGCGCTGGTACACCTGTATGTTTCTTTTTACAGGGTTTCCGCAGATCATTACAAATCATTAAAAGTAATTATTTTTAAAATGAAGGCTTTAATTGGCATTAAAATCATTAAATGTGATTATTGTATGTGTGTGTGTATATATATATATATATATATATATATATATATATATACACAATAATCACCTTTAATCATTTTAATGCAAATTAAGGCCTTCATTTATTGCCAATTAAGGCATTTAAAATGCTTTATTTATGAAAAATACGATTGTAAAAACAATTTTGTCAGATAAATTATATTGCAAATTATATCGGAGCTGCTTCCGCTTGATCGTAAAGCCGTATGTTTGCAAAAGCAGGTTGAGGTTGAGAAAAAGCTAAAGAATGGGGAAAATGCTAATTTCAACAAAAGTGGCTGGAAAAAGGGGAATTCGGGACATAGCTGCAGCCTGTCAACGGTAAAGATGACAAAGGATTTCACATTGTTTTATTTATATATATATATATACGAGAGTCATGGGTAGTGTTGCACCAATACCAGTATCCGGCGGGACACCAATCCAGCACTAAAATGGTGGTATCAGTATCAGCGACTACCAACAAAAAGGGCACTGATACCATTTTTAGAGCCAAAAGTTTATTCAACTATTGTCACCCATTCCAGATAGGCAATAAAAAGTTCTACTGGATTCACTTTGTATTAGTCTTTTTCCTGATTCACAAAGGTAGGCAGCAGCTTGACAAAGCCATGATGGCTATTATGTTACATCCAAGTAGTATGCAGTTCTTCTTACATACATACATCAATTTCAAACCGATGGTATCGGTCGATAACGCACAGCCAGGTATCGGTATCAGGGCCAAAAAATTGCATTGGCACAACATTAGTCATGGGTACTTGTTGATCGTATTAAAATTATTTCTAAGAGAATTAAAAAGCATTAAATTGGAGTTAATCATTCCTGTATAAAACCTGTTTTACTTAGTACTGAAACCTTTGTTTTTGAGGTATGAGCTGCCGGCGCCTACATCGGGACAGAAGAACGACATCACGGCGTGGCAGGAGTGTGTGAACAACTCCATGGCTCAGCTGGAGCACCAGGCGGTCCGCATCGAGAACCTGGAGCTCATGTCGCAATACGGAACAAACGCATGGAAAGTCTACAACAGGTGAGCAGCATCTGCCTTCTGCTTCAGGCGGTGTGGTTTGAACGCAGCTGACTGTGTCTTCCCCTTTTCTCTTCCTCAGTAACTTGGCCTTCATGATTGAGATGGCTCAGAAGGAGCTTCACAAGTTCAGGTGAAGCTGGGTGGATGGTACTTGCTTTGAAAATATAAGTTTAAGTCCTTCTTTAATTAATAATGTGTTGAATTTGCTTTTCATGATAGAAAGCAAATTCAAGATTTGAACTGGCAGCGGAAGAACGACCAGTTAGCAGCTGGAGCCAAACTACGCGAGCTGGAGTCAAAGTATGTCACAGTGTGAAGATGGAAACCTAGCTGGGGTTCTTCTGGGTCCTAACGTCTGCTTGTTTCCATCCGTAGCTGGGTGTCGCTGGTCAGTAAGAACTACGAGATCGAGCGGGCCATCGTCCAGCTGGAGAATGAAGTCGGTCAGCTCAGACAGCAGCAGGGGGACGAGAACAAGGAGAACATCAGACAGGACTTCTAGAGAAAGACCGCCCGAGCTCTGGACTCTGATGGCTTCTCAGGAAGACGGACTGCTTTCAGCTCTGGCTATGAAGCCATCTGAGGAAGTCGACCCAAAACCACCAATTTAAACTGACTAAAAACAGTAGTGGATTAGTTCTACAGTTTCAGAGAGCTGCTGAAAGAGGCAAGTTTCTTTGAGTGCTTCTGAAACACAGACAGCAGCTTTTACCCTCTTGTTTCATTTAGCATCACTGATCACTTTACTTCTGTAGACCTTGGAGGATGCCTTTTTTCCAGCAGGTTTTTTTTTTTTTTTTTTTACGGCGGAGGAGTGAATTGTTAAACTTCACCAGCTCTACATCCTGTCAGTTTTTTTATATTATAAATTACATATTTGTAATAAAAAGGAATTTGTTTCATGGTGTTTGTGTCTTGTCATTTTCTGCTCATCTACTTTCTGTTTTCCAGCTCTGGTGGAAGGTTCGCTTCCATTCACCGTGGTTTTGAATAACACCAACTTTAGGGGTTAAATAATTCAGCTGACGGGTTCCTATATCAGATGGAAAAGGTTTAAGGAACCAACACAAACAACACTAAGTGTGGATTTAAAACAGTTTTTCTCTAAATCAAATAACAATAAAACAAAACCTATTAAATGGGCTTTATGGTCCTTCAGAGAGTCTTGTCTGCTTCCAAATGAGATTCTGTCTCTCAGCAGAATTAGTAAAGTTCACCTTAAATGGGTGTTTGGGCATAGGAGAGTCAGATCCAACATGTCACCTTTAGAGGAAAGAAGAAGAAGAGCAACAGAAACCATAAATACTTGAGCTTGACCCTAAAAAGTTCACAGCAAACTTCAGTGAAGACTGGGAGGCCAGCTGAGGAACAAGTGTTTGCTCCAAAATGGATACCTCTGTTAGGGGAAGGCCAGCCTAATATTTACTGGCCACATCATTTGGGCCATAATGACACGATCGAAATGAGTAAAGGAGCATTAACAGTCAAGCACGGTGGTAGTGGTATCATGGTAGGTGGCAGAAGGTGAATGCATCAATGTTGAAAATAAACAGAAGCTTGATGGCTGCTTCTGAAAGAACATAAATCATAACGTGGTATCGGTTACTTGGAAGTGTTAAAAGGTTTAGTGGAGGATGTTCCGTTTCTGGGTCGATCATCAAAATAAGAGGTGGTCCTGGTCACGTAAGGACATAAAGCTTGTCCTTTTTCTGCGCATGCTCACTTTCAGGTGTAATGTGTGGTGAGCTATGGTTTCAGTCAGTTCACTTTCTCACCACCGGTTAGTGAAAATACATTTTCACTAACATATGGAAAAAATTGCATATCTTCTTTTGGAAAGTAAGCTTGTATGAGCAAGACGGTTTTAAATAGAGCGTGAACGAGAGGAAATGGGCTTGGGCACGCTCTCGCACAAGTTTAATACGTGTTCCCTCTAAGGAATGGGTACAGGGTTGTGCTTGTGGGCGGGATTTTTTTTCCAAAATTCGGGAAAATGCTCCCTTATGCCTCTAAAATAACCAGCCAACTAAAAAAAACCCAGACGATGTAAAAAATATTGTGAATGAGGTCTTTGAAAGTTGAGTGCAGGGTGCTATATTTATGCTAATGACAACAGAATGCAAGCTGCTTAAAGTCTTTACTGCAGAAATATAATTTAATGTACCAATCAAATCAAAATGTGAACTAGAACCTGACCTATGAATCATCCAAGAATAAAACGCTCTTAAACATGAATGAAATAGTTTGTGTGAAGATGCACCATCCTAACAAAGAAGCATTAGAAACAGGAAGCCTGTAACCAAGATGTCCCCACTTTCATGAAATTAGCAACGTTTAGCAAAACAGATTGTGGCTAAAGAAGTTTCTTTATGAAATCACAATTGATTTGTAAAACAGAGTTCCCGTTTTGTGAGTAAAATGGCTAAACTTTAAATGCTTGAAGATTAAAACAGAAGGTCACTTTGAAAAATAGAAGTGATTTAGTGGTTTAAATGTAACATCTTACACTAGTATCAGTAAATTGTCATTTATTAACAAGTATTGCCACATTCCTTCCAATGTCACCTTCTCCCTCTTTGATCACAAACTGGATGGTCTGAAGTCCTGTCAGCTCAGTTTAAGGTCAATAGAAACAGATTATCTGCATGTTGGTCATTGGAAGCCAGCTGTCCAGCACAGAAAGGAGAGAGGCAGACTATAAGGTAGATCAGTTCTAAATACACAAACAGAACAGAAATTCGTCAGACTCCAGCAGAAACACAGATACTCGTGTTCTGTAACGTTTTCTCTAACAACTTTCATACGTTTCACTCACACAGGTTTGCAGGCACCGTCATCCTGTTTGCAAAGAAACTGGAGTTTTCTTTAGGAAAAAATAACAACAAAAAACAAACATTCCCTGTGAAAGAATCACTGATTTCAACTGTGCAAAACTGGACAGCCACTGGTAGCAAAAGTAGCAGTTTTGGCCATGGCCCGGTCTATATACTGAGAGTGTTCAGAGCTGGTACTAGAGTCACAGCCTCTGGCAGGTTCTGGTTCTGGTCATGGCCTCCTTTGCTCTGAAGAAACTTCTGTCGATGCCTCTCCTCTTGGCGCTTCTTCTTCTCCTGCCGCTGCTGCTCTTTTCTCTGTTTGCTCGACAGCTGGGAAGGGTGGAAAACAAACATGATTAGGACTTATTGTTGAGGAGGAGCTCTGCGGTTAGGAATAAATAAATGGGTTTGGACGATCCGTAAGATGCATGAGCATCAGAGGAGAAGACACTCAGGGATTAATTAATTAATCAGTCATTTCTTTGAGCTGCTGAATGCACTCTGTGAGATTACAAACATTGTGAAGCTAGAGCTTTTCCTCTGAATAAATGGAGTCACCAGTGTCAATTTTACTTCTGCCTGATTGAACAATATTCAATTATCTGGTTAAATTGATTTATTTTACTCAGTATAAGAAAAGTAACTTTTCAGATTCTGAATTGAGATTGATGATTAGATTCCACTGCGATGGACTGGCGACCTGTGCAGGGTGTACCCCGCCTCTCGCCCATTGACTGCTGGAGATAGGCACCAGCACCCCTCACGACCCACTCGGGATAAGTGTGCTGGAAGATGGAAGGATGGATGGATTACATTCCAAAAAAAGGAAATTAAAAACAATCCACTGGACTTTGTTTCCAAGTTTGAAGATTTTTCGCTTCCCATCCAGGAAGCTTTTTCGATTCAAAATGGCTGGAATAGCATTGAGTTTGAGGTTTATACAGTAGCCCAACAAAGCCTTGCTTTTGTTTTGAAAACATGCAAATTGCAACGGATGAAGGGGTCCATCCCTTTGGAATGGGGATCGTTTGGCCTCTTTTGTTAGCCTGCAATGCCCCATACCCGTCTAAGTGTCTGAAAGGGGGGTTGTTAAAGGCAATTGTTGGCCAGGCTGAATAGGCGAGGTCCTCTACTCTCCTGTACAGGGGTTGGGGCAGCAATGATAATGGGAAAGGATTAACTTAATTGCTGCATTGTAGGTTTTTGAGACCGCCTTCTCTATTTAAGGTTGTTTTTCTTTCTTAACATAGATGGCTTCCCTCACGCCCCTCTCATACCACCTGTTTTCTTTGTCCAAAATGTGAACATTCTGGTCCTCAAAAGAATGTCCTCAGTCCATAAGGTGTAGATGTACTGCAGTCTTTTCCCGAGGAGGTCACTCTTATGTTTTGGGCCATGCGTCTGTGGAAAGGTTGTTTGGTTTCTCCAATATGAAGATCAGAGCATTCCTCACTGCACTGAACTGCATACACCACTCCGCTCATATTTGGTCTGGGGGTTTTGTCCTGACATTTTCAATTGAAAAAAAGCGAAACGTCTTCAAACTTGGAAACAAAGTCCAGTGGATTGTTTAAAAAAAAAATGTTTTTTTGGAATGACTATGACCTGGATGACTGAGAATCTTCACCAGCGTATTGATGATTACAAATATGATAAATTCTGTTTTTAAACTGAAAACCATTTGCACAAGGCAACTAATCAGCGTCAATCGAACCAGTAGGTGGAGACAAAGTTTTTCAAAGGTGATCTTTGACGTGTAGAATTTACATCAACAAGCATGGGTGGGACTCTTAGCTAGGCTGTGTGGCTGTTTAAAGTCCGTTTGTAAAAGCAATCTACGAGCATCAAATATTCATTTATTTTATATGTTTTAACCAGTAACCTTTTTTTTTTAAAATAAGGACAGCATTTTTTAAAGATGAATATCAAACGATAAAAAATGGCTGAATTTTACTCATGTCATATTGGAGAATCCATTATTATATTTCATATAAACGGTTTAACAGAAGCAGGCCGTTTTCTTTTGGAGTTGCTTTCCTGACTGTAAAGAGCTTCCTGCTAATTTGCTTCCCCTTTAATATCATCATTATTACAAATATACTGAATAATCTTGTTTCCATTAAAGAAAAAGTATATATAAAATCCGTGGTGGCCCTAACAAGCAGTATATTCTATCCATTAATTCACCTTGAGTTTTTGAACATTGCTGCCCTCTCCTGGCTGGTTCAACTCGCTGCAGTCTGTGGCTCCAGCTCTGCAGGCTGAACAGGACCCTGATGTGCATTTGCCCTGGCAAGGATGGCCAAGCAAAGAGCCTGCTAGCCATTCAGAATTTATTGTTGCTGCACTTAGCTGGAGCAGGTTCTCCTCTCCACCTACAGAAGGAAAAAAACACAGAGAAATGATCTGTAACTCTTCACATCATATGCAAACAAGCAACTTCTAAGAGTGACTGAAGGCTAATGATGGTCTAACCCTGGATTCCTCTATTCTTGATGGAGTTGAGGATCACGTTTTCGTCTTCGCATTCTGTCGGCGAGGGTTTTTTCTGTCTGTCCCTCTGACCGTCTCCAAACTCACGCTGCTCGCCTTGTGAGTTCTGCAGCATCTGTTAACAGCGAAAGCGTCTCAGTTAGAACAGCATTACAACTGTGAGATCTCAATGTTACAAAAAACATTTTGATATGACTTGATGAATTTGGACAAAAAAAAAAAAAAACACCTCAATGCGAAGCTGTGCAGGACTCTCAGAGTTGTCTCCAATCCGCCTCACACTATCATAGTGATCCCCGTATCGGTAGGCGATGTGTAACTCTCTGCACACCTGCTTCTCAGCACCATTTATCTGCAAAGATGATACAACGCTGGTGAAATACAGGTCCTATGGTTAAAAGTACTAACTCATGTGATGTAATTCCATTGCCTCATCCTGTGGTTTGACACCTACCTCCCAAAGCGGAGCGTTTAGCTGATGAATGACCACTTTCACTTGCTGACTGCGAGCAAAAGCTACGATAGCGTCATTTCCAGCAAAGGTACCAGGCTGAGCGAGGTTAGACACTGTAGAAAAAAGAGAAAAAATAACACAGACAATTGGTTTACACAATTTTTAAAAGACACAAAAGAATTAGAAGATTCAAAATTAAATCGATAATCTATAATGGACTAAAGAATTTAGCCCTTCAAATGTAAAAATGGCTTTTGTCTTATAAAAGTAATCTATAATGAAATATTAAAATGTAGTGATCCCCAGGGCTCACTAAAAAAAACACAGAATAGTTAACTTTGGTCATGATTTTATTATTAAGAAATATCCTAATAACATATTTTTTTTCTAAAGGCTTTGGTTGTTACTTACAGTGCTGTGGAAAAGGTACATCATCTTCTACGAAAGGCTCAAAGTCTTGTCGATGGGACATCATGTACTGGACGGTCTCCTGGCGAAGCTGCAGATGACCCCGTGAATGCCCCTCTAACTGGTCACCCAGAGCCCTGAACAGACAGTTCCTGTAGGAGACAGAGTCCATGTATAATGACCGCTGTACAACATGACTCACTGTCTCAGAGAAGGAATTGTTCCAGCTCATCCATTAGAGAGCGGTTGAAAGGTCTCTTTTGAAAAAATAAGTTCAGGATCTATAAAGCAGGAACATTATTCTTTAATAGAAATATTCAGTTTTATCTTTATAATTCGATAAAGACTAGAATAGAGTCTAAAGAGATTTTTCTCAACAGAAATAACTAAAAACTAAACAGTATTTCCACCTGAAGGAGAAAAAAAAAGGTTTAGAATTGGTTAAGACAAGCAGAGTTTTAAAGGGGTGGTAGAACGATTATATAGGGTATTTGGTGCTGGTCCTTCAGGTCTCTGAATAGGGTGTGTAACATTGGTTGGGCTGGAAATGGCATATTTGCTGTTCTATGAGCTCTAATACAAGCCTGGTTTAAAGCCCTAGAATGAGACGACAGCTTTTCTTCATTTAATGGTATGATCATGAATATTTAGATGACCTGTGCACTGATTGGTTGGTTTACAACGAGCAAAGCTGCTGAGCAAAGACGCATCATAGCAACAAGCACTCACTCACTGAAACATCAAACTGTTGATATGGTAGGGTGATCAGACATCCTCTTTTTCCCGGACATGTCCTACCTGTCATACCTAAAAAATGTCTAGGGGGAATTTCAAAATTGTCTGGTATTTTGGTCGACTACAGTGCAGCATGTAGCTGAAACACACTGGGCATTCGAACCGAGCAGTCAGCTCCAGGGCTGGTCCGCGAACGCCGGTGGACGGGGGCAGGGAGCCAGCGGGGGACGGAGTACAGGCCAGAACCACATAAGGCTACAACTTCATTTGGATTCGCTTGTTTTATGGTGAGAGTTTGGAATTGTGAGATTTGCAGAGAAAGGAGGTGTCGATGGGGTTCGAACTTCTCTGTACGTCCATTTCACCCACTGAACTATACTTATTCATCTATGACAATGTAAACTATGTTTTGCATTCTATAACCCCTTTAAATCCCATTTAGGTGCAGATGCTTTAGAACAAGTCTAGATAATGCCTCCAAAACAACATTAAAACAAATTATTTTAAGTGCTTTGGTGTAGCTGTGGGTACTTTTCTTAGCATGATAAGAAACTGGATTCATGACAGTGGTACAATAGGAATTAATGATGTTTAACCCCTCCATCCTGTCTGCAGTTAGAAATGTTTCATCAATAAATTTGAAAATGTTATTAAAAACCGTTACAGTCTGCAGTTCAGTGATGAAAATCACATTTTGCTTCTTTAAAGAAGTATTTTTACTTTTTGGGATCTGATTGCTTTTTAGTAACTTAAATAGACTGTAAAGCAGTTTTAAATAAATCCATCAATATATTTTAGCATTGTCACAATAAATACCAGGAATTACAATGATAAACATTTAAGTTACACTTGCAACCCCACCTTTATAGCAGCCATTTCCACAAATGGAGGCACAACAAATTTTTCTTTTTGGTTTTGCAATACTCTCTCAAAAAAAAAAATCCAGATTATTTGGAAAACCTTTTTTCCTATTAACTTTTAATATGAGTATATGCTTAGTGCATTTTACATTTACTCAGATTATTTTAATATAGATCAAAATCTCTTTATCTGAGACAAAACAAAAACAAATAGGGAGAAAATACCAGCCTACATATACTGTATTCTACATGCAGAAGGTTGGTTAAAATCATTGTTGTTTTAACAGGGGTCCTAATCTGTCCATCCATCCATTTTTTGAGACGAGCCTAATCTGTCAAACTATCCAAAAAAATGACTATAAAGCATAAAGTTTTGTGAAAATTATTTTATCAAGTGAAATTTGACAAGGTTTATACTGAACTCGTAATTCACAAAAATAACTTAATATGAAAAGATTGACTGATAAACAGAGGCTGAAGCAAACGGGTATGAATACATTTCTTAGGGGTAAGAAATGGAAGCAGGAAGGAAGGAAACGGACATCTTGAAATCGGTAACAAATTGGCAAAGGATCAAATTAACTGCTTAGTTTCATTTTTACTATTCTGATTAAATAGTTTAGGTTATGTTTTTATTTAGTTCAGTATTTATCAAAACAGTAAATTCGAGGTGTATTGGTAAATGGAAAAAGATAAAAAGAAACTTCAAAATTGAAAGGATCAAACACCAAAATCAACATCTTAAAAATATACTGCTAAAAATAAAAATACATCAATAGATTACCACTTCTTATAGATATTAGATTTCTAATGAAAACGAAATGCTAGATATCCGTATCGATATGGTGTTCAGGAAATAAAGGAATGCCAATTCATTTAAGGAGAATGAAAATTATCATCCTGAATGAGGGCTGAATCTGAAGTCACACAGAGGGAGAAAATTAAAAACCAGTGCAGCCAGTTGGTTTAATTTCCAGAAATTGTAGTACAGCAACTAGAATAAATGGTCCTTAGCAAGGCAAACTAAGCTCCTGGATGGTCTGAGGAGCAGCCTGGGGGTGATAAATAGACCCAAACATGATGTCCTAGACAGAAAGTTCCTGCACTCTTATCACATGAAGCAAGGCATAATCATTCACCAGGAGGAACCCAAAGCTCCCTGCACCAGAGAACGGTTCAACAATATCTTCCTTTAATTTTTTTACAGTCTATTTAAGATTTTCCACTTCTTACCCGTCACCTGGGACCTCTCTCAGCTTGAGCCCGAGCGCTTGGAGCTGATTGGAGAAGCTGACGTACTCGGCCCCTTCATCGTTATCCTGAGGGCGGTTCTTTCTGTCTTTTGCAATGGCACGGCGTGCTGCTCGTTCATCCCTCTTGCGCTCAAGTTCACTCTTTTTATTGGTCCTCACAGTTTTCGCTGTCTGTTTCCGAGACATTTTAGCTCGATTTGTTTTTTTCGGGCCCAAAGCACCAAAGAATGTTCTGTTTTGGTAATGAGCTGGTACTTCATTAAATACTCCCACTCTTTGTAACGTCTAAAAACAGACACAAAGACAGGTAGGGAAATTAAATCTAAAAATGAAAAATTTTTTTTTTTTTTACTTTCAAGAAACAAAAAAGTACAATAACCATATCTAGCATAACTAGAATCCAAGGCAGGTGGCAGAGACAGACAGAGAAGTACTGAAAATGCTAAATATTATTAAATATAAAATACACATCTTTTATTTGCCTTTTTCCTAAAAAAAACTTGCAAACATAAATAGATATTCTACAAAGCAGCAATAGAAATTATTTATTTTTACTGAAGTCCAAAGGGAAAGTTCAATAGCATTTGCCAATGCTGTCTCCCTTAATTACTTTTTTTAACTTAAAGAAGAATAAAAACATTTTTAGAAAAAAGGATTCAGTTTAAGGCGAAGCATAAATTTTGATTAAATAATTTTAACAGGTAACATACCTGTGTGGAACTATAAAAAGAAGCAAAAATAATTTCAATTGAAGCTAAAATAAGCTATAATAATGTTAGATAAAATATGCATTTTTTTTATATGTAGACATAAGAACAATAATAAATAAATAATCGTAGTTTTAAGTACAACATATACCATATTTTCTTTGAATCTACAGAAAAAAACAAAGATATATGAAGCTCATATTAGCTAGGTAATTAGCTTCTGTTTAGTGCAGTCTGTTCTAGTAGGAAGCCTGCAGTCAGCTTCTATACAGAGCTGCTACTTGGAGCTTTATAATCAGTCTATATGCCATCTGTTCATGTTATTTCCAGTGGACAGCATTTCCAATCAATTTTTTTTTCCAAGTAAAGGAAAATTATTGCAGCCCTTTGTCAGCCAGCTGACCGACAGTGTAAAGTAACAAGTAAACCACAAAGAGCAGTGCAGTGAACCATGAAGCCAGGTAAACCTAGTCAGTTTAGCACTTTTCATCTAATTAAAGAACTTTAAAGTGGCTTTAAAAACACTTCAATTCATACCTCGAAACCTGTGACTGTCCCATACATAATCTAAAGTACAGCCTTGGTTTGTTATTGCCATTGGATGGGAGGCAATAACAATTGCTGTTGCAATTTACTTTTTATGGTATGAATGTGTCCATCACAAATTATAATTGTTTCCATTTAAAAATCAGAAAGATTGGATAATTGAAATTTGAAACTGTTCTTAAATAACACTTCAACAAGAAGTTAAATTAGTTTTTTTTTTTTTTCAAGCTGGACACTGACAATATATACCAAACTACATAGAACAATATTAATCTACAGCCAATCTACTAGCCATAGATCAGCCAATATACTAAAAATTATTTATTTCTTTGGGACATGTGAGCATTTTTTTTTCTGTAACAGGAGCAGCATAGCCTAACCAAAAGAAACACATGTTAAGTTTTCAGTGGAATGTTTATTTTTTATAGAAAGACAGTTTTGAATAAATTTATTTTTTATTATTCCTAATTAATCATTACTTGGATTTCATGCAAGTATTTATTTGATGCAAGCATTTAACATGTAAAAAACTCTGTTATAAGGTTGAGCCATATAAGAAAACAAAATAAATGAATGGGTATGTAAATAGAAAGTAAACTTTTAACTAACTTTGAGATGATATTTCCGAGGAACACACCTGATATCCAAACTGAAAACTAAGAAAGATCAGTTTCTTTGCTCTTCAAAACATTTTTAAATGATCTTTAAGATGATAACGGATAATAAGAGGGTAAAATAAGCTGTATTTTCAGCTAACATTATGTGTTTCTTTTCCTTTTTTTTAAAGCCATATGGCCGAAAAAATAAAAAAAAGGAAAA
>NW_015150852.1:303130-312144 GCF_000732505.1 Cyprinodon variegatus
ATCTATCTATCTATCTATCTATCTATCTATCTATCTATCTATCTATCTATCTATCTATCTATCTATCTATCTATCTATCTCTATCTGATACTCTTACTAAAATCAAAATAGGAGTCTTTGCAGATTTGTCATTTTCGCCTCTGAATAACACTCCACCTTCTGCCAATAGATCCAGTCACACTCAATTCTTTGTGTTGACACCCCACAGTTGGTGAACACCTCGTGGGGATGGAGTGAAAGTGCACCACAGAGTGAGGATCATTTTTGTTCACAGAGACTGTCTGACTAACTATTCAACAAATTAAAAGGAAAAAAAATATTCTATTTTAGTTCCCTTTAAGGTCAATAAAACATATTTGAGATGAACTAAATTGCGTATTTGCCAACCAAGTGTATGGATTTTGATTTTGTCTTCTGAGCTGTTGGCTTTGTCTTAGCAGGCAACACCGGGGTGGGCTGAAGGTTACTCTTGCATTTGTGCATGTGCAGCAATCTTACCAGAGAGGAACACTCCGCCAAGGTTGATTGAAAGACAGCATTTTAATCCGCATGCACACATACTCACCAGTGCATGTGTTTCCTCCTTTTGTATACAAGTACTGATATTGATCCATACTGTACTTAACAAAGGTAAAGATGACCCTTCCATTTTTTTTTTATGTTGTTTAAAACAGAAACCTTAACTATTTTATTCCTATTCTTATATAACTTAGGTTATTTCTAAAGTCAGTTGAATTTATTAAGGATTGTAAATTAGTTTCTCTAACTCTAAAAAACAAACAAAAACAAGATTTAACTTTCCTTTTGATTAAAAGTTATGTATCACTTCATAACCAATTCAATGAAATCTAAACAAAATACTTTTTTCACAATGCCATTAAAAAACATTTTTGCGGCTGTAATATGAAAAAAGTGAAAAGAGAAAGTGTGCGGGTGATAAATACTCTTCCAAGGCATTATATATAGTAATGTAAAAACAAACAAACCTTTTAGAATATTTAGTTCTTTATGAAGTAATACTCACATATCCAGGATGTTATTTTCACACAGAAGACAGACTCGTCAGGTTCAATTTACATGTTTCTAAGCTAAAACAAGGCTTTGATTTGGTCCACTCTATAAAACCTTGAACACAATGCGAACCCAGATATTTAAAATTGAGAAAGCTTCCTTGATGGGAAGCAAAATGTCTTCAAACTTGTAAACAAAGTCCAGTGGATTGTTTTTTAAACTTTTTTGGATTGTGGTCTCATTGCACAATGAATTTGCTTAGAAACGTTTTGTAAACAGTAAAATGTTTAATTTCAGTTTAATTACCTCTTTAATCCCTTACTAGACTAATAAAATGTTCCAGTCCTCTTCCTCAACGCCTCTGGAAGCATTTTTGATCTTACCATGGTAATCCAAACTAAACATTTGATTAATTCATTCAAAATGCTAAGTGTGAGTGCAGGCGACTCACTAACCTTGAACCTCAAAGTTCTTTCAGACGCGACACATAACAGAAATAATTCTTGAATCGAAAACTTGAGTTTGATGTTTTTCTTTAGTGAACTTAAGAATAATTCTTAACTTATTATCTTAATAAATTCCTTTGTCCCGATCAAGACTGTGATGCTCCTAAGGCTCGAGGTTTCTGTTCTGACATTCTTTGTGTGTCTTGACAGTTACACACCAAACCAGCAAGCCATTACAATGCACCATAGTATCAAAATAAGCATCTATATAACTAAACTAAATATTACCAAATATGAACTAAATATTTCTTACATTCTTAAATAAACTCAAATTCTGCAAAACACTGAAAATTGCTCCAACACAATGTTCTCACTGAGCACTTAGTAGAGTTTGCCTGCTGGTAATTTAGACATTTCATGTTAGAATAAATGTCGAAGGTGTCCAAACGTGAATATATTTTAATACTTCACAAGATTTATTGCTTATTTTTCATATTATTCAAACAACATAGCCAAATTACATTTTTTCCAATAATATATAAGCATAAATATAATCAAATTTGATCAAATCATTGCTATAATTCAAATTTATTTTGTGAATCAGCCTCATATAACTAAAAAAATATCAGAGAAGTAGGGTTGGGCTTTAAAGTCGAACTAAATTACTAATAAAACAGTGGAACAAAAACATCCTTACCCTGCTCTTACAGCTAAGGTTACTGATTTAATATCCCCTCATATTCATATTAACCTTACTGTGCTTAATATATTTAAAAGAGGTTGTTTTTAACTGGGACAAACAGATTTATAAGCAGCATATAGCAGTATGCCTGTGGGTGACAACAGCATCTGTTTTAGATTTCTGTAGGATGAAGCACTTCTGTGGACTATCTGTTCATTAAACCATAGCAACGTCTGTTTCTGCCAGATAGCTGTCTTATATGATCAGATCATTTGCCAACCATCCAGTTTCTCCCCCTTTTTTTGTTTGCAGAGAGCTTCTGGGTGGTTGCTGTCCATGGTGCTGAAGAAATAAAAGGAAACAACATAGATTTTTTTTTAAATAGGACAAATAACAAAAGTATATAAGGTAGATTTCAAAGAAAACTGTATTTTTCAAATCTGCATTTGATTATTTTTTTTAGCAATAAAAGAAAAGCTGGTCCGAATGTGCTTGTTGTGACACAGTACTGATATATTATTGCAAGATTGATCAATTGTTGTTAGAGAAGCCACTGGATAATTGTCACATTTCTGGATTTTTATTAGGCTCCTTATTATTTACTGACATTGGGTATTCATTTATTATGTTTCTGCAAAGACTGATTACAAATTACTCAATTTCCTAAAACCGTGATTTTGCTCACACCTTAAAACCAATAATAAGTGTAGAGATGTTGGATAAAAAGTGATGCAGCCTGAATAGAAACTGTACAGTTTTATAAAAAAGAAAAAGAAAAGAAATTTAAACTATATAAAATCCTTGGAAGAATAGATGTAGTTTTTAATTTTTTTTTTTGCTCAAGTTCAAATCTCTACTCCCAAAAGCAAGCTACCATATCTGCTCTTGTGATCAGATGAAACAGATCGCAGTTTAACGTGTTTAACGTGTAGCATTTATATTCTATATGGCTGAAGCAAAATGGCTTTAGTTGTATATATGGGCACTGAAGGGGTTTTAAGAAGAATTTCATAAGAAGTACCCAGACAAACTGTAAGTGTCAGACTTGACAGCCAAAGATTGACAATGATCATTGACATGCAAGCTTTAAAAATACATTTTATGATGTGAGCAGAGGGTTACACTGAGACAATAATTTATTCCACCTTGCCCTTTAGTCCCACCATGCATACAGCTGCACTACAGCCTGTAATGTTGCCATCAGTCTTCTCTAGTCAGTGCCACAGAATCACATCACACATCATAACATCATACACATATTGTTTGTAAAGTGATGAGACAACGATGCCTAATTGAAATAATACACAGCCTTCAAAGATCAATAATAATCTGGTACACAATACCAGAATATTCTCTGCTAAGAATTATAATTTCCATCTGTATGCTCCCATTCATTGGCCTCTATATTTTATAGTGTTACAGCATGTAGTGGAACTATGTAATAACTATGTAATATCTAGTATACTTAACATGTGGGTAATATTAGGGTTTGACAAATGCATACATTAAAGATGAAAAAAAAAAATCCTAAAATTATTGCAAAATTCTGTTTTCTTAGGGAAAATTAAAAAATTTGAAGAAAAAAAAAACTACCTTTAAAACTAAACTAGTATATAGATTAGATTAGATTAGCTTTATTGATCTCACAGCGGAGAAATTCAATGTTCCCTCTTGAATGAAAGAAACCTCAAGTTTTTCAATAACATTTAATTTTTTTAGGTGTGCCTGTAGGGTCCATGTATAAATAAAACATGTGGACACCAAGATATGTCTCTTGTCTAAGCATGGGCGGTTCTAGACGGGGGTCAACAGGGGCCAGTGCCCCTTTAGAACTTGGTCCTGGGCCCTATACTGAAAATGTAAGCAGTAAGAAATGTAGATTTAAGTAAACTTTTCTGGAAATACATGTATTATTACCTTGAATTCAGCAGGTAGATAAAAAAGTTTGCAGATTGGATAAGACGAATGATGTTTAGAAAAAAAGAAAAATAACAATTGCCTATATTCAAGTGAATAAGAGTTATTTGGTTTAAGGGCCAAAGTCCTCCTTCCTTTGGTAGATCATCTTATTTAGGGAAAATAAACTGAATTTACTAAACTTTTCCCCTGTTTAGGTAAATTATTGCAGTGTAATGAGTTTCTTAGGATGATATGCACTGACAAACAAAGCCATGACAGATTTATCCCCTAGACCGGGGATCGGCAACCTGCGGCTCACTGGAGTTTTTTCAAAGCAAACAAAATAAATAAAGAGTGATTGTTTTTGGTTTGTTTGTTGCTTCTAATATAGTGTGTATGATGTTAAACAAACATTCTTTGTTTTCCATTGCTCTAAAAATGTATTTAATATATAAATTTAAACAATAAATGTAAACATTTTTATTTGCATCATAGCCTTTAAAACCCGTTTCAGAGTGGCGTGGTGCCAGGCAGGTGGCTGTTGTAAACAAACCGGTGGGTGCACTGTAATTAAATTATAGTGGTTTATTTCCGTTTACATAGCGTACTTACCTTATCAAAAGTCCACTGTTGCAGGCTACGTTTTATTGCACTGTTGTCCAAATCAGGGGGAAAAAGAGGATTGTATTGTTATTGTGGTTTGAAGAAGACTGTATTTTATGTCCACACAGAGGTTTGAATTATAGCTATTAAATTTTTTTACCCAAAAATCAATAAACCAAAAATCTTATTTCTTTATTTTATTTCTATAATTCCATCAATTCAAGAAAACATAATACATTAATACTGTAAACTAGTCACAATGTGTGTCCTTTTCTATGCACTGCAGGGAAAATAAACATTTAATCATGAATGCTTATTATGTATTTAAGCCTACTTAGTCATTTTGATAGTGGGCTAATATACACTCTTTTATATTTTTCCAGACAGATCTGTTTTTTGTTTTTTTTTTGGGGTCCAATATGGCTCTTTGATCATTTTGGTTTGCTGACCGCTGCCCTAGACCATTGCAATATACTGTATTAACAATTTACTTGAGGAAATATTCAGAGGCGTAGCCAGAAATTTTTTATAAGGGTGGCCAGGCAATAACCAACGTACAATGAGGGGTGGCCAAAAGTAGATAGGCACCAAAACTTCATGGTCACTTCACTACACTGTTCCAACAGGAAAATTAACAAGCAAAACATCCATTCTTTCTACATAAAGAAAAAATATACTTTTCCACATCCTTTGCTAACAAATCAGTGTATTCTCGTAATGAGTTCGTATGAAATCGTACGAAAAGTTATGCACCGTAATTTCGTACGTTTTAGACGTTTTTTTCATCGTATTACGTCTTGCCCCGAGACAAGATATCCTTGCGCATGCGCATCTTACGCACCATTCAATAACATAGAATTTAAGATACAATTAAACCTAAACCTAACCCTAACCCTAAGATACAAAACAGCAAGCAACGTAGTTAGAGACATAAGGAAGTAAGTATTGCACTGTTTTTCCCAGTTTTACGTCCGTCCGCGGATCCGCTTTTTTCGTCTGTCTGCCTGCGCACTGACGTTTTTTTTCGAGGAAAAACGTCAAAAACGTACGAAATACTGTGCATAACTTTTCGTACGATTTCATACGAACTGATAATGAGAATATGTTGAACAAATAGATGAATATATTCAAACATCAGTGCTTTCTAAATAAAAGGTGTATTGGATAAAATTCTTTCAGGTTTGAGTTTTGGTTGAACATCTTTTTCATTGTCATTACTTACCTAAATTTATCAGTAATCATTCTGCATAAAATTGATATTTACAAGTACTAATATCTACACAAATTGATTATTTAATAAGTTATTATTAAAATAGTTATTTATCTATGATTTCACCGGAGACCCCTAGATGATTTGCAGAGACACATCACTTACTCTTTATCCCTTAAAACACAAAATCTATTTCTGCTTAAATTTAGTACTTATTGTCTTTAATGTTCATATATTGATGTGCATAATTAACCACAGTGTTTTGTTGTCAAGTAATTGTGAATGTATGAAAAAGTTAAATGTTTTGAATATTCCACTTGAGAGTATTACTGTTGCCACCATCTGTATTAGAGGAAAATAAATGGTAGGGGTGGCCACAGCGGTGGCCAATGATTGGCTAAGGGTGGCCATGGCCACCCCTGGCCCCCCATCTAGCTCCGCCCTTGCAAATATTTAGAAATTACAGATTTGTTGCTCACTTGGTAAACTAAAATATGGACTCTTGCTCTTTTTTGTGTGGAAGGGAGTGTTGGCCTAGTGATTAAAATAGTGTGCTTGTGATCTGAGAAGGTTGCAAGTACCCGATTCGGGCCCACAGCCTGCATTCTGGGTCCCCGAGCAAGACCCTTGACCCCATATTGCTGCCCAGGCGCTGCACAATGGCAGCCCAAAGCTCCCTAAGGGGATAGGTTAAATGCAGAGGTACATTTCTCCAGTGTGAGATCAATAAATTAAATTATTATTAGTGTTTCTTTATTTATTTTTTTTTTTTTTGGTCCCACGAAAATGTATCACCCCATCTAAAAACAGCCACTGAGTAGGGCCCCGAATCTCCTAAATCCGGCCCTGCATCGGCCTATATGCCACAGAGACAGCTTGCAGTGCCCCCCCTCCTCTCCTCTCCTTCCCTCTAACCGCGCACTGTAGGGCGGTCGCGCGCACACGCACAGGCAGTGGGAGTGGGTGCTCGTGAAGCTGCTGGATGCCAGGATGGGATAATCATGCGCGTCTGGCTCCGGGCGTTGATGCAGCTGCCGATGCTGGAAACGGACTGGATTCGGGGCGCAGGGTGGGTCTAGGTGCAGGCCGGTGCCGCTTGGACCTGGTGTTGATGTTTATCAGGCATTCTGAGGATGACTGTAGGGCGATGGCCGTGAGAGGAGATGCTGCAGCTCTTTGAAACGATCTCACCCATGGAGGACGGGATTCACCGGCATTGAAGCGCAGAGCGGTTCTGGGGGAACTTGGGGGGAGAAAAAAAAAAGGGGGGCCAGGGTACCAAGACATCAGAGGATACAAAAAGACGCATTTCACGATTTCTTTGGGTGATGTTTATTTCTACCTGAAACAGTGAGATAAACGGAGCCGGAGCAGAAATCGGCTATTAGGAGCGCACAGCCTCCGTGGATCCAGCAGCAGCCGCATCCGTCCGCTGGTTCTGGTGGGATTTACTTGAATGGAGAGAGGTTGCAGGGAGAGGGGGGGAGAGAGAGCGACTCGCCTTGTGTAGGAGGAGGAGAAGACGGAGGAGAACCGGGCAGTTTGAAGGGACGGGGAGCCAGGGGCGGCGCGGCGGCTCCATGAGCGGCTCCTGCCGGGAGAGAGCGCCCACAGCCCAGCCGGAGCGTCTCCACTGCCGCGGGTAGAACCCCCGGGCTCCAGGACGGCGGTCAGTTTGGAAGTTTTGATGCATATGATCACAACCACCATGATTTTTATGATTCTTGGTGCTTCAGTTGTAATGGTAAGACATCCTCACCTCCCTCAGATGCAATATGATTTTCTCATTTTCCACACAGAAGCCAAAGATCATTAAAAAAACACATAAACCTTATACATTTTTAAGACACCCAGCCTTAGAGCAGGCCTATCAGTGGCATGTGGAAGTAGGTAAGCCCATCTATAATTAGCCTACCTGCTGTCATAAATAAATTAGTCCGTTTTCAAGCAACAGTCTCTCTCTTAGAAAGGAGGAGATATCTGCCATTTTTCCCCCCACTTGTGGTCATCATTCCTGTTATTTCTAAAGAAAAAAACAAACGCTGTCTCTGATAAATAGCTTAACCCATTGCTTGACATGTCCCAGCTGACTGGCATGGTTCTTTGCAGGCAATAGCCTGTTTAATGGACATGAACGCACTACTGGATCGCTTTCACAACTACATCCTACCGCATCTACGAGGCGAGGATCGCGTCTGCCACTGCAACTGTGGAAGGTAAATACCAGCATCCTCCACAACATCTGGGATAAACAGGCTGTGCTGTATTCTCTCTTTTTCCTTTTTTTAATTACCCCAATCGTTAATTCTTAATTGCTGAAAAGGCCTCGCAGATCTGAGGCGGTGAAACCCCGCAAAGCCAACCTGATAGGCTGCCATCCTGTTTGCGCTCTCACATAGCCGCTGTTTCCACTGTTTTATTTGGACATAATCGGCCGCTTCTCACTGTTGCATCGCTGTTTTTACCGTGTATGTAGGACTAGGCTTTGCTGCATGCAGGGAAATCTGTGTGTGCAGGAGTAATAAATAGGTAATGAACCATGAGCCATGGTAGGCCGCTTAAAACAATCTGAGCGCGCTGTGGATTGGCTCTCATATATGGTGTTACTGATATAAAATATATAAAATGATGACCATTTTTCTCTCTAACACTAATTTAGAATAGGCTCTTCCTCTTTTTGGGTCAGTTTGTATGAGCAAAAAGTGTTAATAAGTTTGCTAAACCTAGGAGATATTGCTTTGGACGTTTATTTTTTCACTTTTCTCCAAATAAAATCGGAGGTTTACGCACACTACGCTCAAAACGCCCTCAAACAGATGATGATGTCATGAGTTTTAGATGCTTTTAGGAAGATGGAGGCACACCTGTGGATATGTTTATGTACACCTCAACCTTCCTCCGCCCTAGTGCGACATCGTGTGTGGGAAAAAAACATCAAAAATGCGCCAATTCACAACACATGTCATCTAAAGGCACTTTACAGTTCACCAGATCATACAGTCCAATTGATTTAAAGTTTTCTATCAAAGGAAAACCATTTGATTGCATCAACACATTGAGTCAAATGCAATCATTCACACTAAGCATGCTTGTAGCGACAGTGGAGAGGAAAAACTCCCTTTGAACAGGAAGAAACCTCCAGCAGAACCAGGCTCAGTGTGAG
>NW_015150852.1:312478-313083 GCF_000732505.1 Cyprinodon variegatus
GGCTGGTAGGTGTTTATCATCTAAATAATCCGATCTGCAGGCACCAAAATAATAAAAGCGAACATATTCTGCCGGCAGATGTATATATTTTAAGTTAATTATGCGTTAACAAACTGTTTAAGAGGAGTAATCAGAGCGGTCTGTGTCATCAGCGCTGTGTCTCTCTCCCTGCCAGCTCCCAGATCAGCTTCTCTGATTAGTTGATGCGGCGCGTCGAGCAGCAAAAATTCCATTTTTCCATCTCGAGCAGCAGCGCGTTTGCGGCGCGTCACGCGCGTCAGATGCGTAAACGCGCCCGACGCTCAGACGCGCTGCGCCTGCTGCTCAAAACGCCTTGACGCGCGTCAACCATTGACTTTGCATGTAAACTCGCTGCTTCTGTCGCGCCAGCTGCGCCCGGTGTGAACGCAGCATTAGAGGAAAATAAATGGTAGGGGTGGCCACAGGGGTGGCCAATGATTGGCTACGGGTGGCGATGGCCACCCCTGGCCCCCCATCTAGCTCCGCCCCTGCAAATATTTAGAAATTACAGATTTGTTGCTCACTTGGTAAACTAAAATATGGACTCTTGCTCTTTTTTGTGTGGAAGGGAGTGTTGGCCTAGT
>NW_015150852.1:318793-395606 GCF_000732505.1 Cyprinodon variegatus
AAACAGGAACAGACGAGGCGAAGCTACTATGAGAAAAAGCAGAGAGAGCATAACGTTAGAGATAGAACTAACAGATTCTGCAGAGTGGGAGAATACAGATAGAATGAAGTAGAATGATGAAATATCAGCAGAGTTGGACACATTTAATAACAGAGTGACTACCAGTTCTCACAAAAAGGACGTGGGTTAGTACACAATCAAAGTAAAAAGATGAAAAACAATAACAATGACACATTTTATTATGTAAAATGTGGATAGATTTGCATAAATTTCCTGCTATCGCAATATAAAACATGGAATATTAATGAATGAGTATAATAACAATTGCCCAAAATTGTAAACTAATATACCTACTTTTGCTGTGTGTTGTGGGGATGAGTAAATACACTGAATTTCAATCCATTATAGGTGTTTCATGTTTATTAAAAAAAGAATGATAGGCAAACTATATGTTTTAAAGCTTGATATTGACCAAAGTTAACAGGCTTCTGTTGCCTATAACATAGGTATAACTCTGAAAAAGAAATCATTTTTTCAAGCAATTTCAGAAAATATACTTAGTCATAACACCATTCCAGATAAAAAGTAATACTCTTAATTTACAGCATGTTCATGTAAAAGATAAAGAGTAAAACATGCAAGTGAATTTAGTAGCCTATACTATATCAATGAAGAATTAAAGTAGACAATGTGTCAAAAAACTAGTTAGCTGTCAATGTTTTTGACTGCTTAGATGAGGAGCTGCATTAGATTTGCTTGTAACCGATATGGATAGAGTCTCTTTTACTGAAAATATTCAGTAAATCAAACAATAATTTTGCCCTGATTTCAGAGGAGCATCCAGTTTAAGAAAAGCCGTCATCGACACTTAGGGGCAAGTAATAAATCCCGTTACCAATATATGTAAAGTAACTAGTCAGATTAGTTAATGTAAAACTACTGTGAAAATTAACACACTTACCAATGTTGTTATTTTAATAACACTGTTACTCGAAACACTGTATATTAGGAAGCCAATCATGGTCCTCAACAGGTTTGGCTTGGTTCAATGTCCACATGCTTTAGCCATTATCCTAATCTGGTACCAGATTGATACATGTACCTCATTTTGAATTCTAAACATAATCCATCTGGAAAGGCTCCTGTGGAAAGTGTTTTCAAAAGGTAGGGTCATTCAATACAATTCTTTGAGCTCATTGGATAAACCAACTGGTACCCGCCTTCCCTGTTAAGCTTTTAGCCACTCGCAGCAGCAGCTGTGACATATTATATGTAAGCGTATTTATGTTTTGAGTTTACATACCGTTTGTATGTGGCGTGTCCATGACAATTCTAACAAGGTTTTCCTGGTACACCTCTGATGAAAGCGTAGAGTAGAGCAGCCATGACTCCTGGTTTCTAAATACCAGCTGGTAATCACTGCCTGGGATTTTTCGTCAGTGTTGGCAAGTTTTACAGCAGCAATGCCCAGCTTTACATCTTCAGCCACTTGGTTGTCCATGAGAGCAACCTAATGAGGCACAATAGGATCCCTCTGGAGCGTCTTGATTTGTTTCACAACTAGCCGAGTAAACCAATAAATTTAACTCTTTCCAAATCCTGTCTAGAGGAACGCGTCAACATGTTTCCAATCCACAAAAGCAAAAACCGTGTCCTTTCTCTTTTTTTTTCCAAAAAGAAATTAAGAAACTAGAATGGTTAAAAATATTTCTGTATTCTGTGTTATTTTGGCTTCTGGTAAGATGCTTTTTCGAGACGCTGTGAACTGACAAATCTTGTGACAACTCACCTTGCTTGCAATGTAATTTTTTTACATGGACTGAAATGCCACTGACTGAGGAAGAAGCCATTACTCAAAAAACAACATTAAAAAAATCCAGATTGCAGATAGCTTTGTGGTCAAAGATTCTAATACCAGCAGACCTATGTCATATTATCTAATGACATATGTGCTGTTTTGGAAACTAGACAAACTCTAACTTTATCAATAAAGCAACCGGCACTAATGAGGTCATAACGTTTTTTCCTCAGCATGACAAAATAAAATGATGTGCTGATGTTGAACCAATTTCTTAAGGTACAAGCTGGAAAGTTAAGACTTGGCCACAGATGGGGCATTCAGATGTATGGAGATGTAGGGCTGTCACAATACAAAAAGTCAAACTCAATAGCATTATCCAGGAAATAATCTGAAAAAAAAAATAGCTAAAGGTGTTAAAAAAATTGTTTTAAAAACTCTCACCACAAAACACACCTCTCAACAGAATAATAAATGTTAGTTAAATAAATGTGATAAATAACCCAGAAATCTAATCTTAAAAGCGACAATATATGCAAACAACACTGGTCTTCTGTGTCAATGCTATCCAGAATTAGCTTTAAATTCGGATACAGAGTTTGAGTATCTATACTTTTTGCAGTATTGATACTCTGGACTAACCTGACAACAGCCAGATGCATGTCTCGCTCCGAGTGGAGCTGGGCGGAGCGAGACATGCATCTGGCTGTTGTCAGGTTAACTCTGGACAGCAATGAGCTCAAGCTCCCCAACAAGTGTCATGATCCTTAGGAATTTGTGTGGATGATCTTAGTATTTCATGGTAGTCTATCATTTTAACTTAGGTATTTGCATTTTAGTTAAGTTTGGACATGTATTTTTACATTTGTCTTTAGGACTAATTTAAAAAGTCCTTTTGCACCTTATTTAGTTGTCTCTTTGCCCATTCTTGTTTTTAAAAGTCACCTCCTCTCAGTTATCCACTTAAAGTAGACCAGTAACAGTTAAAGACCAAAATTACTTTGGGGGCCAGGGTTGGGCCAGTGTCAATTTGACTGTATGATCTGGTGAACTGTAAAGTGCCTTGAGATGACATGGGCTGTGAATTGGCGCTATATAGATAAACTGAATTAAATCGTTTTGTATAGGGGCACAAAACAAAATAAAACTTTTTTAAAAAGACAGGGCCAAAGTTCATAATTTGATATAATAAGTGAGAGGCAGAACCAAAGAGCCATTTTCGACCCTGGAAACCCCAGATGAAGCAGATCAAAACTGTCATACTGTCTCAATATGGTAAGATAAAACTTCAACACCTTAGTTTTGAATAACGGCCTAAAAATAACTGTAAAGGTAAAAATATATGCATATAATCATAATTTATCTGATGCGACAACTCCAGCACAGGGGCCATAACAGTTACCGGGACAGGTTTTTACAGAGGCACCGGCCCCTTTTGGCCGCTGTCAAGAACTGCCCATTAAGTAGACTCTTATGTCACCCCCTCTGCATTCCTCTGATTACTGCCACATGGTGTCAATGTCACTATAATCACACCTCCACAGTATCTCATCTCTATGAGTTGCTTCTGCTTTCTTCTGTTTCCTATCCTGTTGGATGTGTCATGAATTGGTGTTTGTATGGAGGACCCAAACGCAGAGACCAGTAGGCAGAGGTGAATTAAAGTGGTTTTATTAAAGTTCACAGATCCAGGAGCAGGAATCAGAGTCCAAAAGAAAACAGCAAACGAACCTGAACCAAGGAGACATCAGTGGTAAATCCAAACTAGGAGCCAGGGAGAGACGAGGTACACAGACAGAAGTTAGACAGGATGTTTGACGAGGATCCAGCAAACAGGAACTGAACAGGGAGGGCTTTTAAAGGGGACAGAGACAGAGGTGAGCTGACGAGGAAATTGGCAACAGGTGCTTGGCAGGACAGAGAAACAGAGCAAGGGAGGACACAAGAGGGCAGCAGAGGACAACAAATGGATAACTAAGGAAAATAGGAACAATCACCAGGACCCTGACAGGATGTCCTGTTTATCATAGGGTCCATCTCAGCGGTTTTGTGTGGCCAACAAACCAGGCTCGCTTATTCCAACAGGAATGGGCAAAATATCATCAAACTATTGTGACAAACCCTGAAAGGGATCATGTAAACAGATGATCAAAGTAATACAGTTAAGTTATTACTTTGGTAACCCTATCCTAATTGACCTAAACCAAGAACAGTTTAGTGTTCGGAAGAATTTCCTTAAAGAGGGCGCTAAAGGTGCTGGCTGCTGATCAGGAAAGCTTCTGTTTGTTCTCACAGAGAGAGCATCTTTAAAGTGTGGAAAAACAAGAGCAAGACACTCATTATTAATATACCAAACTGGGTTTAATCAGAATGAATGGTTATTGATCAGGTTCCAAGCAAAAGGAAAGTGGTTCTACATCATCATATGCTGCGATAACAACAAAAACTTTATAGAGAAAATTCAGAAGGATGCATGTTTAATACTGACTCAGTCCTGACCAGTTCGTGTTGGACCATAAAGATGAGATTACCAATGATACCAAACAGCAGTGTGGGGGCTTATGTGTTAAGACTTCATTGGCAACATTATGAAGCTGTTTCTTCAGCCTGTATTCAGTTTAGAAAGATTAAAGACTGTCAACAGACCCTTTGCAAAAGTAATAATTTTCCATAATTTGTCGTATTGCAACCAGAATGTATTTTATTTAGATTTAATTTGATAGATTGATGCCAGGTGGCACATAATTATGAAGCAGAAGCAATGCAATCTCTAAAATGGGTTTTTAACCATTTAAATCTGAACATAGATGTGCGTTTTTGCTACCCTCCTTTACTCTTTTACCAATAAATAAAATACAGTGTGGCTAATTAGCTCAGAAGACTCCTATTTAGCAGAAGTGAGTCCACTTGCATCTAATTTAATCAGAGTACAAAATCAGTTGTCCTTTGGAGCCTCAGGGTTTGTAAAAGGATATTAGAGATGCAAACTGCATAGTGAGAATCAAACAAAACAATAGACAGCTCATAGAGAACATGCTGGAGAAGTAGAATTTGCACCCGGTAGTACAATAAAGTAAATCATTTTTTTTTCACTATCAATGAGATTTTAGATTAAATAAAAATTATCAATTTCAACACTGCATCTAGAATACATATAAATTCAGATATGGAGCTAATTAGAGACTATAGGCATCTAAGGAACTGCATAAACATTTCAATATCAATATGTTAAAGGTATAGTGGAGGATTTTCGCGAATTTTTGAAAAGACCATCCTCTCCAGTTCAAAAAAATTGCACATGCATAACCCTGTACCCATTCCCCTGAGAGAACGCCTGTTAAACGTGTGCGAGAGCGTGCACAAGCTCATTTCTCCTCATGCACCCTCTGTTTAAAAGTTGCTGTTTGCATTTCTCATACAAGCTTACTTTCCAAAAGAAGATTTGCAATTTTTTTTATATATCAGACTCACCAGAGGTATGTGAAAATTCGGACGAGCACGCCGGGCGGCCTTATGTCAACATATCACCAGAATGATTGACAATTAGGAGAACCTTTTATTTAGATGATCCACCAGGAATAAGAGCATCCTCCACTATACCTTTAACTATTTGTTGCTTTTTAGTTTGGACAAAATCTAATCTTTAGACAAAATTAAGGATTTTTAAAAAGAATCGCTTTTTTATCATCTAAGCTTTCCAAATTGATGCGATTCATGGAAAGTTTACTTGCTGCAAGGTCCCAGGAGTCACTAGGCCTTAAAAAAAAAAAAAAAAAAAAAAAAACTTAAAAATGTTATCTTCATCGTGTGCTTTTGAACCATCATTGGGTTAACATTATTAAAGTGATTTTAATTCAGTTAAATACTTTATAATTTTTATTGCTGCACTTTAGGAGCTGCTAAACCATTTTAAGAACAACAAATAAATGTTTGAAATGTAAAGAAAGCATTTGATTATCTGCCATCCAGTCTTTAACATTTAGACCCCTAGGGGTTCCCCAGAGGTACTGCATGGGGATCGTGAAAGTTTTGGTTTATTAGACTTTTTTTTAATATTCCCCCTGCAATTTTTTCCACTAATTGAACTGTCTTTAAATCCACATTAACATGAATTCAACACACTGTAGTAAACAGATAAATGGAGACAGAAGATGTCTTTCAGTCATCAATGCCAGTGGTGGTTCTAGACCAAATGTACATGGGGCCAGGATTCTATAATTTTGGAATTTTATATATTTTTGACTTAATTTAACTTAATATTAAATTTTTCTATAAAATCTGAATTAGAACAAAAAAAAACATGATGCATTCAGGTTTAAAAATTAGAGGAATTTCTTTTGAAAAAAAGAAAACTGGGATCCAATCTCAATACGACACACAGGAGCTCTTTCAAGCTGGGCACCGTTTCATTCACAACACCTGTCCCGTCAACCAGGAATCAGAATCAGACATACTTTAATAATCCCAGGGAGAAATTACTTTCATTACATTACTCCATCTGTAATAGAGTGACTATACGATCAGTTTGATAGAACACTATTTCATACAATATATATTTAGGGGTCCCCGCTCCATCTCACCATAAGTTTGGGGGTCCTTGGCCTGGAAAACGTTGAAGACCCCTGATTTAGAGTATTGAAGTATTGAATAATCTCTTATAATCGCTTTTAGTTATCATGGTATTAGATTTTGCAACTAAAAATAAATCCATTTAATTGATTTTTTTTATAATAACACTTAAATTATACATATGATTCATTTTCCTAATCTCTATTCATTCATTCTAGTGAATCTGAGCATTTGTGAATCTTACTGAAAAATCATCTACAAGCCTGTTTTTATTTTTTTTATGTATAACCTACCTCAGATTCAGACGTTTCTGAGTTTATCAGCTTAATCCTGTTAACTATATTTAGCTAGTTAGTTTAATCCATCCATAAGAGGTTAAACCCTTCAAGGAGCTCCAAAAAGAGTATAGTCAGACCGATGCATCTGACAAGCCATAACAGACCAGGTAAGGGGAGCATCAATTCCACACCCAGCAGAGACGCTAATGATAAGTTTGAAGGAGTTTGTTTAAAGTCTGTTCAAAAGACAAATACTAACTATTTAGTCCCCAAATTCAGCCTGCATTGATGAGTATTAAGAAGAAAGCTACTGTTGGGAGAAAGGGCCTTAAGAAATCCTGATTGCAGTTAACCACAAGCCATGTAGAAGCTGAATATGGTAGTGGTAGCATCATGATGTGGGGATCTAAAACGTTGACAGAGAAGCTGGTCAGCACCAGGTAAAAAAAATCATAAACATGTGATCAAGGTAAAATCTGATTCAGCTCAAAGCATAACTGAGTGTCAGAGTGGCCTAGTTAAAGTCCAGGCTGAAATGGAGCAAAGAATCTATGGCAAGACCTAAACAGTGATAAAAGATGCTTATATTTTCCCAAATGGATAAAACTAGTAGAGAAATACACTAAAAGATTTTCTTTAACTAAAAAAGTGTTTGTGAAAAAAAAAAAAAAATATATATATATATATATGTACTGTATATTGTTCTTGTTACCTTGAGTCACCTTGAATACACATTAAATAAAGTTGCGATTGATTGGAATACATTTACAAACCAAAGTAGGCCTCCTGAACATAGGAGTTTGTGAGAACAGCTTTCCTCTGTTATGATTCATAAATAGCAGTCCTTGTGTTCCAACTGTCCTTTGTGCTGCTTGTGATTTCAGAAAGTGTGTTTAAAGCTCTTGCAATGAGGAAGTTAGTTTTTTATGCTCCTAGACTGCGTGATCAGTCAAAGCTGCACTGCTCCGGTTAGCACTCAGGTTACTGTAACCACAGGTTGTCTTCCACTGATCCGGATGGACCCCCTTCAGTCATCTGCTCTCAGGCAAACAGCAGGAACCTTAAATACGGGGAAAGCTCGGGATTTGCCTGCTTGCCCTTCCATCTGTGAGGCGTAGAGGTGCCAGGACGCCCGCCAGCATTCACCTTAGCTGCATCGAGGACACGGTTTTATGTGTCAGCTTATTTGGCTTTGTCAATGCTCTGATTTGGACGCCATATGGATGAACCCTTTCGGATAGATTGAAAACTGAAGAACAATAGCTGCCGTCATAGCTTGAATATTTGAGTGGGAGGAGATTTAATCACTGGCTTTTAAATGGAGGATGCAGATGGAACGATTCAATAGTTAATGAAAAGTCAAATAAATCTGAATTTTGGTATATTTGGAAAAAAAATGTTTGGTATATTGTTCAGGGAAATCATTTGGTATTAAATGAAGCCATTGTCTGAGGAAGGTTTTTTTCTAAATGCAGTGCTTATCTTTTATATATTTGTGTCCTTCACTTCTATTTGTCCTCTTTGTACAAATCTATTTGTTGCATTTCTAAAGAATCTGTCAGACATACTTTGAAGATGGATTAAAATCATTATAGCTTTCCAAAAAAACTAGGAACATTCTTGAAAATTCAACTTATTACATGTTTATATGATTAGAAATAGAAAAGAAAGTTTGAATAGGAAATTGAATGTTTTGTTTTTGGTAGTTTGTGCAATCAAAAGGAGAATTAACATTTCAGTTTTCTTTAAAAGCTGTAGTTGAAACAATACAGATAAAAGGATCAGAGATGTTATGTATGTGCTGAGCATTCAAAATATTCTGGAAAATAACAATATGTTACATTCTTTACAATAAAATACATGTTGTAAAGAAATATAATTTTAAATTATTGGAAATCTACCGTTATGACACAATCTTCGTAATACTGGGACAAACAGTTAGAGTACTATGTTATAATGCTGATAAAAGAATAATTTTTACTGTTTCATTTGAAAAATTATAGCTCACCCCATTTATTTATTTTTTGCACACTTCAGAAGTAAGCCAAACCATTAAATGTTCAATTTACTTAAAGATCAATATCCAATAGAAATACCAGCAATGTCCAAATAATATTAGTTAGGAAAAAGCTATTAAAAAGCAGTTATATTTTCAAAAAATGTTTAGCAGCTATAAAGGGTTGGATTATTGGTGATTGATCATTATGAAAATATTTAGATCAGGAACACATTTTACAGCACAATATGGAGAAATTTATTTGGCAAACATTTCTTTGTTCTAAACCCAAAACAGAAATCACACAGTGGGCATTTTCTTTAGATATTACCAAGTAGTGTGATTAATCTAACTAGAATAGCTATTAATATCAGTTAACCTTCACTCTGGTGCTGAGGTTTCCAAAATCGCTGCCAACTCAAAGCTGGACTGTTTTATATAACAAAGGCTGAATGGCTTAAAAAGGGCAAACTTTAATTTACTTCTTTCTCTGATTTTTATTGGCACAATAGAGTTGTTTTAGTAAAATTTACTTTAATTGATTTTTTTTACAGAAACAGAACAAATTAAGCATCCCTAAAAAAAGGAAGAAGAAAAAAAAACTACCCACAATTTCACCTTAGCTCCAAATTTTGTTGGAGCTAAGGTGAATATTTTGTTAGTAACGTTATGACAATAATTTTTTCCAATCAGCAACTAATTTCTCGGCGCATCGTTCTCCACTAATATCTTCTTTGTATCCTCCAACATTAATTTATCCAATACAAGTGCACTTTTTAAAATCACATTCACCCTAACAAAATTATTCACAGCAGAAAAAAAGGCTTTATGCTCTTACTGTATCCTTTAAGCATAAAACATTTTGAATATCAAGGATAACTAGAACAGATTGGCCGATACAGCTTTTTAAGACAGATACCGATTATTATGCCATCACTCTAACCAGTCCCCAGGATGTGTCTTTTTTAAACCAAACTTTTATTTATCTGTAAAACTGACACAATGATAGCATAATTCTCAATTTAAACAAAAATTAACATTGATTAATAAATGAAGGAAAACTTTTATTGTCAATTTATATACAGAGTGCATACAAAAAAAATCGTTTTGTACAGCTCTCATGACATTTTAATTTTCTTAAAGTGCAGCAGAGTTCAAATATAAACATTGTGGGGAAAAAAAAACATGGTGCAAAAAAAAAACGCATTGATATGGTCAGTTTAATGCAGAGTCTGTGACATGATTTGGTTTTTCAACATTCAGCTGTCTGATGGCGTTGGGGAAGAAGCTGTTTCGGAATCTGCTGGAACGTGCATTGAATGCTGGGAAGCCTCTTCCCAGAGAGCAGCAGGGAGAACAGTCCAGGGTGGGGGTCATTGATAATGTTACAGTGGGATGAAATGGCTTTTATGGAGGGAAGAGGAACCCTGATCATCATCTCTGCTGTTCTCAGTGAAACAAGTGGGTCAGGAAAGCATGCGTGTATTGGCAGATGTTGATGCAGGAAGAAAATGCAATCATCTGCTGTTAATGTATCAGCCTGTCTATATTAATTAGCACTGATGTGAAGAAGTACACTGTATTTCTCAGTTGCAGTAGGAAAATTACAGTTGTACCCAGCACTGTTTAATAATACGTCCTGGTCTGGCTCTGCAACCACGTACAAAGAGGTACACTGTGCTTCCTGTTGAAGCCTGGTAAAATCAGAGCATCTCTGTGCAAGCTTGACAGTTCATTTCATCACACCCAGGTCTTTTTGAATCCCTGAAACATGCTGCTTTACGTTGCTGCAGTAGGATGTCTTCAGAAATCTCCATCAGTTCAAACTTGTTATCAGTGTAAAATCCCAGAGTGCACCTGTGCTCGCTCCCGGCTGTCAGATCTCAGAGCTCTTGCCGTGTTCTTCAGACATCTGTCTGTGTTGTTAGGCTGGGAAAGGCCTGTATCTGCTCCCAGGAGGGCTGTGAATGTCAGTGAAGGTTTTCACATTTAGAGGAATCATGCATTGTACAGTAGGACAGCACGACGAAGCGATGTAAATGCATGTGTTTGATCTGTGGTTGATGTCTCCTTGGAGGTTTGTGGCACAAAATGTTATGTAGAGAGGTTTTCATTGCATCTTAGCCAGTCTGTGTTTTTATCATTTTTGTTCCAGTCCCTTTATGTTTTTAGTGAGATGTGAATAGAGTTAAGCAGCAGGTGAATATGTTGCAAAACAAGGATGCTTGGGTGTATATTAAATCCTTTGTTTGTTCTCAAAAAAAAAATTTAAAGGCATTTTTAAAATATGATAAAAAATTTTGTCTTTTTTTTTCAGATGCCTTTTGTTTAAAAAAAAACATAAAAAGGCAGATAGCAAATGAATTGTCCAATTAGAGATACACCGATCCAGCTTTTTCGGAACCATTACGATACCGGAACCTGGGCTGAGCGTGTCAGCTGGTACTGATCTGATACTATTGTTGAATGAATAAACCGCTTGACATAAACAAAAAAAAGGCAAATATTAGGACAGATATAAATGTACTTAATGTTTTTTTTTTTGTGAACAAATCAGCTATACATTAGCAGCAAAAAGAAACAAATGTATATATATATATATATATATATATATATATATATATATATATATATATATATCAGTTTTATTATATTATATGTCTGTTACTGTGTTACTGACTGGATCAGCACTGTTCGTCGGATATCTAGTATTTGATCGGTGCATATCTATCTTAAAACCAACTGCTTTCATCCTAAATATTCATTTTAGAAACTGATTTTCTCTCTCTCACTTTTAAAGGGAATGACTTTCTTCCACAAAATTTAAAATTGCAAGTCAGCCACACACTTACGGCCTAAAGTGCATCCTGTGGACCCCCACTGGTCCTTCACATGGCTTTAGGGGTTTCCTGTAAAGTGCAGATTAGTGCGGCCTTATTGAACTTTAAAAATATCTCTGAACCTCAAGGGTACAGCCAGTTAGTACTTTAAAGTATACATTACTGAAAAAACACTTCTGTCCTCTTCTCCTGTCTGTCCTCCACCCAGGCATCATGTCCACTATGTAATCCCTTATGACGGGGACCACTCCTTGGTGGACTCTTCAGAGAACTACTTTGTGAGTGACAGTGTGACCAAGCAGGAGATGGACTTGATGCTGGGGCTGCTGTTGGGCTTCTGCATCAGCTGGCTGCTGTTGTGGCTCGATGGAGTCCTGCACTGTGCTGTCAGGGCCTGGAGGGCAAGCCGGTACTACGGTAAGATGGAGGAGGTCTACTTTCAAATGGATTCAGCTGCGAAAAAAAAAAGGAACATTATAGATGTGGAGAAGAATAGATTTAATCTGTCTTAAGCTAAATGAGATGTTAAGCAACTGTTTGTGTTGTTATTCTATCTGTTAATGCTATCTGTCATCGTCCAACCTTGCACAATTTGTATATATATATATATATATATATATATATATAGTTTTAGCAGCACCATCAGAGTAAATTTGCAATTATTAAATATAAAACACATGGAATTACAAAAATACCCAAGAAATGATTATATTTGTGTAATTTACTAATTATGTTCATTATTTTATGCATTTTCAACGCAGAAATTTACTTTGTGTTATACTGTATGAATAAAAAGGTAAAGTGTGCATCTTCTGCTCTAACCTGTGGCGCTGAGTGAGTCACATGGGCACAGCTAACTTTTGCAGGAAGTTGAAAAAATAGCCATTTAAATTCCCCAGATTTTCCAGTGAACCAGTTAAATCTAAAACCAATTAAAAAAGCCTTCAGAACTGTAGACTCTGGTTGCTAATAGGATGGTTAAGTCCCTGAAAAAAGGGACACCTCAGGTGCATGCTAGCTGACCTGACTGCCTTTGCCTGATAGCACCCCTTTGTGTGTAAAATGAAGTTTTTAACTATTAGACTCAAATCTGCTTTGAATTAGATGCATATATGCAGTGTGCTTTATATTCATTATAACAGACTTTTTCCACCCAGGTATTTGTTTTTTCCCATTTCTCCCAGCTTAAACTACATCTTATAGGTTTAATTAAATGGAAAAGTCATATTTGATGTCCCATAAACAGAACAGGGCACAGGAAAAGCATAACGACGAAACAGAGCAAGCAAGGAAGACAAATCTAATCAATGGGTAAAAAAGTCAGACGTCCAAATTATTTTTGGCCTCCTGTTAAAATGCAGAATGTGCCACAGTTCTGGAGATTAATTTTAAATATTAATTGGGCAAGTTTATGATTTCTAATAGCAGAACTTTCCCACATCATGTCTGATGGTGATGGGAGATTATGTGACTCCCAATGATGCCTTTTGGTTAAAATCTCTCACAGGAAGCAGGCTGTCATGGAGTTAAAAACCAATTTCTTAACCGAGAGTCTGACTGATTGTTAGGAAGTTTGGAAAATACTTTTGTTAAAATCATACTGTGATCAGTAATAAAGTACCAAGAGTCCATATTGTCATTATATAACCAGGATATCTTTTTCTTGAGTTTTGTAATACACAGTAGGGCTGCAACTAACGATTATTTTGCAAATCGATTAATCGGAAAGCAAAAGACTCTTTTAGGAAGACTTTTTGCTAAATTAAACCAGGTGAAACTACAGCTTTTCCACTTAGCATAAAGACAGACCAAAAAAATATAAAAATTTTTATTTTTACAATTTTGATATAGTTACTAAAACAGTATTTTGCTCTGTCAGCTAGAGGCATGTTTTAGCGTCTCTACACTCCAGTGTCAGATTAATCAATTACTAAATTAGTTGACGATTATTTCCTTAATCGATTAATAATGACTTATTCGATTAGTTGTTTCAGCCCTAATACACAGACAAAATAAAAATAAAAATAAACTTTAAAGGGAAAAATTTTCAGAGGACTCTTAAAATATATGAAGAAAAGAAAAAAAAAATATATAATCCTTAATTGTTTTCTTGATTAAAGAGGGACAAACAGCGCATACCCAGTTTGGTTGGGTGTGAAAGGTAAAAATGCCTCTGGTCCTTTTCTGGACTCATGCAGCATAAACCAAGTCCATATCTGGTAGGTGGCGTCCCACAAACTCCTTGCTCTGAGTTCACCACCATAACACCTCCCTTGTGTCTTGCAGCTCCCATACCGCATTGTCCCACTGAGACATACATTGCTGTTCTCAGTCTAGGAGAGATCAGAGAAAATCTTAATTTTCTGTCTTCTTTGATCTCCTATAGTCCACTTTGGTCTTACTAGTGCTCAGGATGATTTTGTTTTTAGAGCACCACTATGTCCTCTCTGTTGCTGCCCTCATTTTGTTAGATATGATACAAACCAAAAAGGTGCTGCCCTCTAGCTTCAAAACAATGCTTGTTGTGGATAGCAGAGCAGTCGTGGCTTAATTAAAGGAAGAGGACAGAGCTGAGATCACAGTCCTGAACCGTGGCAGTGTTGAGAATCAGTGGGGCAGATGTCTCTATTCTCACCACCTTAGGTCAGCGGTTAGGACGTCTCTGATCCAGGAGTAAAGCATTTCTGATAAACCCATTTGAATCACTAGGGACAGCATAGGAAGAACGACAAATCAAGGCTAAGCATCCTAGGATAAATGTTAGAATACTATCAGCTTTATGATTAGGAAGAGATCTGTTTGGGCTAGCCCAAGTTCATCCCACTTATATTGATGGTGCCTCCTCTGTCTCTTAGTCCACACAATGATGTTCAGTCTCTGTGAACAGCTGGGATTTGGGTGAAATAAAGTCCAGCTTTGGGAGTCCATCAATATATAAGAAAATAAAGAGCCAAGAGGAGTTACTTCTGCCGCCATCTTGGAAACCTTGTTAGTAGGGCACTGTGTTAAAGTTTGATTCTTTGAAAGGAGACATGACATTCTTTTAAATCCAAACAGGAAATCAGTTGTGGTCTGTATAAAGTGGAACTGAAATGCTTTGGTCTTTCTTTCTCATTGTTACTCATCAGGTCCCCTTTTTACCTTTGCTTTGAGGTTCAGCTGAGAGGATCTCATTTTAAAGAGAGGAACTGTCTTTTAATGGGAATCAGTTCTTTATTCTGTTCTGCCGTTATTGTCGTCTGATAGCAGAGATACAATTATCTAGCAGTGCAGAAACTGGCCGACAGTGCCATGAAAACTTCATGATGTTGTTAAGGAGTTTTGAAACAGTTGCTGTGATGATAACCACAAAAAAACAATAAAAAAAGTTACCTTAATCTGATACTATGCTAATCACTTACTCAATCTGCACTATTCAAGATTCACCTACTTCCTCATACATTGGAGCAAAGCTCAAAGTTGCTAAAACAGCAGGATACAAGTCTATTTTATGTCTGACTTCCTAAAAATCAAAATTGAATTTATTAAAATTTGTGTTAACAGAGCAAAGATAGAAGTGGCCGTTTATGAAAATGAACAAATTCCTTTATTGAGATGTGCGTTCCCCTGTCTTGACCATTTTGAAGAGTTGGTGAGAGAACATTATATTTCTAATTACTGATTTACAGAAAACGATTAAAGTTGATGCTGAGGCTGAAACATTTAAAGTGCAAACCTCAAAGATGTAAGAGGATTATGTCAACGGAACATAGAACAGAAGAAAAAGAGTCATGTTTTGACCTACCTGCTGACTAGATGAGGAAAAAAGCCCTATGATCATCTCCTGCTTCTTTTTTTTAGCTTCTTTTTTTAAGCCTCTCACGTCTGGGTGGCCTTTGCAGACTGGCTGAACGTTTGTTTAAAAAAAAATAGTTTTTTACCTTTTTGTCAGTGCTGTAGCATTCTTAGTTCATAAAATGACAAACCCCACACCCTTATACTACTTTCGAGTTTACATTAGTAACAGAAATATTAGTTACTGGGCAATAAAGATTTTATTGTATTCTATTAGGACTAATCAACTTAAAGATTCACTAATAGACCAAAAAACATATAAAATCAGTTGATATACACTTGGTGTACATCCTGATAGTGTATAGATAGTCCTTTTTGAGCCTAAATAGAATCCCAGCACTGGGTGAAATTAGCTGACATAAAAAGATGTGTGCGCCATCTGCTGGCAGGACCACAGAACTGCCATAAAACCAGAGGGCGACAACTGGCAAAGCTACTTAATAGAACCAAAACAAGCAGTAAAGTGACAGGTTGATGTCATCAAAGACCAACAGATATTAATTAAAGAAAAACCTTTTACAGCAACTCTAAGCTCTAGTGAACCCTTAAGGCCAATTTTGCTTCTGACGCATAGCCTCTGCAACCATCAAATATGTCTCTGTGCGCGACCACACCCCCCTCGCAAAGGTTTTGCAACCGTCATTGCGACTCTCAAAAAAATTCTGACTCTGTGTCCGACGGTCACAACATGGTGCCGCCCCGAAAATATTCTGGAAGTTTGGTTATAATTGTGATAAATCATTGTTTGCATTGTTTAGTGAATTTACTTGACAGAGTCAGCCTTTGGAAAGTAGATACAATAAAAGATAGCCTAATCAGGTCTTACAGACGCAGGAAGCAATGACTGACGTTGAGGCTCATCATGCTGCTAAGCAGAATCATCACTGGAAATTGTGTGGCACGGTAGCGAAGCTTGTATTTTTGTGAATGTCTGAAATTTCATGATTACTGTAAGGAGATGACGTGGTCTGCTCATGCGCTCTTTGCCATCTGAGAACTGAGCCAGAACTGAACCGCGCCGAGCCCTACTGATGAACTAGTACCAGTTTAGCGCGGCTCTGTGTCTGGCAGAGTCCGGTTCAGTTTTGCTTCCATTTACACTCAACTGCTATCTCAGTTACTGTGCTCGGACCGATAGCTTCACGGTTTCAAAAAGGTAGTGTAAATGGGCCTATAGTGTTCTCAACTTCACTGGGTTTTGCTCACTGGCTGAGCCATTACTTCCCTGTTTACCCCCTGTGCACATGTGCAGTATTGTGTCTGTTTTGTTATTGTAAATACTCAGGAAGGGCTTTATTTAATAACAGATTAAGCAGAAACCCAGGATTAAACACAACACACAAAACTAACACATAATACGTCAGTAAGATGTGTTAATCTTTCAGAAAAACTTTGTATGTAACCATAGTGAGCTATTGGACATTCAATTGAACATTGTCATATAATGTGACTATGTCCCTTTGGGGAATAATTTATAAATAAAATTAGATTAAACTTTCTTGATTTTAGCTGGTTATTCTGGATAAAAAAATGAAGTAATTATCTTCTATTTAAATATTTCAGATGGACTTTTTGAACAGGTCAATAAATGCAGCAAATTCTGTTTCTATTTGTGGAAACCTTTCAGTGCATTTGTTTGGTGCAGTAAAAATGTAATTACTTATCTTTACCAGGATCCTATTAAGTGTTAGTCAAGCTGGCATATTCTTTAACTACAATATTAAAACAGGTATACTGGTGCAAAATATACAGACTAAACCGAGCTTTGAATTACACACCTATTTGATTGAGATTGAATCCCAGAATTCTTCTGCAGTCTTGGGGGGTATGAACCACTCGCCATGACAGTAAACATGCCCTATGGGTCCTTACTTAGTTCAGAATTTTATACTGTTTTTTTGTTGTTTCTTTTCCGATGTGCAGTTTATATTCTTATTTCTAGGACTTATCAAAGTAGGAAAAACCCAGATGTTGTATCTAACACAAACAATCAGTTTTTATTTGTGTATTTTTTTCTATGTGCTTTAAACCCCCTGGAAGCAAATATATATGTGGTATCTCTTCTTAAATGAATCTCTGAACTAAAAGCGACAATCCGCACTCTGTTTGCCTGTGAAGTTTATTACCCACTAACAAGCTCAGGAAGCCTTTTTAAAAACCAGGCGGGCGATCTATGAGGCGGCTAGTATGATGCAGGATCAATACCAGTCAATTAAAGTAATCTGTCAAGAGGCAGTATCTTTTCCACATGAATTCAGCCGAGACAAGCCACATGAAAAATGTCTTAATCATCTGAAATAGTTACACTGCTGTTAGCAAATGTCCTTCCTTGTCATATTGCTAACGCTGCAACTCACAAACCATACATCAGGGTTTGTTGCTCACCAGAGATCCGGTTCTACAGGAACTTTCTTGGCTCAACTGAGCTGTAAAAAACATGGCTTGTATAAAAAGTAAACATGATCATGCATGTATTATTTTTTTTTAAGAATGTGTTTTATGTGATTCAATAATAGAAAACATCAGAACTGCTATACAAGTTGAAAGGAGTTCATTGAATTTAATCTTAAAAACTTGAGAAGGAAATCTTGACTCTATTTATGATAAAAACCAGAGAGGTTTATCTTCCAGGATCCTGCTTAGATATCTTCAAATAAGTAAAAACCTTTAGGTGGATGTGATACTGCATGGAGTGGAAGTGTCTGCTCCTCATATTGTTCCTTTAAGGAACTCAAATATTGCTTTAAAATATTTGCTTAGTTTTTAACTGATTCTAAAATGTCTGTTCAGCTGACTATGTTACCTTTGGGAATTTAATTTAATAAACCTGAAGAAATAAACATTCAAAATATATATATATATATATTTTTGCTAAATTTGTGAAATTTTTAAGCTTTACTTTGGTAACAAAATCTGTTGATTTCGGGAGATTTCCAGATATTTGGACAAAGCATTATTTCTGCAGCTCCAAGTAGGAAAAATAAGGCTGTTTGAGAATGAATTCAGCCTGAGTAGTTTCATTTCCCAGAAATCCTGCTTAGCACTGTCATACTTCCATTAGTTACAGTAGTGGGGCTCATATCGATTTTAGCTACAGATTTCCGCTTCAAGCCAGGTTTGCGTCAAAACGATTGAGATGTTTCACTCTCACCATCTGATGCTCCTTTCTGAATGCCTCATTTCCGGACTCTGTGTTTCAAAATCCAACTTGTGCTGATAGTTGCTTCTTAATTTCCTGCTTTTCTTCTGCACGCTCTCTGGGAAATATATCTGTCATTTATCATTTCATCTCTCCCCCTGACAAATAAAGGATACGTGCCGTAAAGAAAAAAAAAAAGGAGAGGAATGTAATGAGACAGAACATGTGGTGTACAGCTCATCGCCGCCGTATGTATTCTGCAGCATGAGCTGTTGTCTGGTAGACTCAAGAGAGGAAATAAAAGGCTAATCAGTCATTAAACATAATTATCTCTGTTACATCAACCAATGAACACACACAAGACTGATCTGTGTCTGTCGCTCTCTTCTAAAAGGGCTTTAGCATCTTGTGTTACTGTGGATAAAGGTCTGATGTCTCTCATGAATGAACCCTTTGGTATTAATTCAAACTGTCCAGCCAGATTTAAAAACAGAACCTGGGAGATACTGTTGTCTCCCTTTCTCTGTAAATCACTGCCTGCCTTGTGGTGTTGGCCTAGATCTATAGTTTTAAGAATAAAGTAGGTGATACGTGACCTGGAAACTGGGAGCGCCGCGGAAAAGCTCCTCAGGCAGGATGAGGAAATCATCAGATTAACAGTTCATGCTTTGAGGCGTTGTGCCTCAAAAGAAATTTCGCTTTGAAGAAACCTTTCACAAGTGTAATACTTTTAGTTGGTCTTGATCTATATTTTTTCAGACTTCATGAAATTATTTATAAGTTTTCCTTTTGATTTGTATTCTGTAGAAATAATTCTTGTGTCTGCTTAAATCTAAAATACAAATAATTCACAGTTAGTATAAAATAGATCAAGAAACATAAGGGACAAAAAAAGTATTATTTGTAGCCCACCCTGTTATTCATCATTTCTTTTAACTGAATCCAAAAATACTAAAGAAAATCGTTTGATTTTAAACTAGCATTTAGCTCTATATATAATTATAACAGCTAAAAAGCCATTTTTTGACACTTATTCATTTTTTCATCAATTGAAGATCAAAAATCTTGTGTTAGAAGTTTTTCCTCCTTACTGCTATGATTGTAAGATTTGCTGTAAATCTTTAGTCCTCCTAGCTTTCTCTGTCTTATTTAAGCATGCAACATATTAAGCCAAAGACATGATGCTTAATGGGTGAACATTCAGCCAAAGTGGAAAAAAAACACATGAAAAACAGGATGTACACACATCACACTGGTTTAGAAGTAGAGATTCTGTCATGATATTTTTTTGGTTTATAACTGATCTTTTAAATATTTTACTGGCGGAAAGCTTTTAAATTCTTGTTCTATTATTGTTGCAAGCCAAAAAGACATTTTGTAAATTGACTTTGGAGTCTAGAAATTAAACTTGAAAAAAGTTTTAATCAAAAAAACGTTTTGAGTGTAACTTTGCTGTTTTTTCAGATCTCTTTATTTTAATTTTTTATTATTTATTTGTAATTTTTTTTATGTATTTTATTTTTTAGATTGTATTTTAAAATAATTCTTCAGATTGTATATTTTCATATTTTTTTCTTTTCTTTTACAGGTTTTATATTTTAGATTTTTTTTATATCTGTTTTTCATATTGAGTTTTACAAACTGCACTATTTCTCAATTGCGTTTCACAGATCATATTCTCCTCACTTCAAGCCTAATTCAAAACACTTGCTCTTGACATGTACATTGACCAATACAATATTTTTGCTAATATCCATGCAGACCAATAGAAATACTTTTTGCTCCTCTCTCCACTGGTAAGCCCGGCCCCAGTAGTGAAGAGAATGGCACTAACACTCTGTTTGCACGTTCCTGCAGAGAGTCCGCCACGTTAAGTGCCATCCCAAACCACATAGTAGGTAGGGCAAGTGGACCATTCAGCCCTTAAATAGTGAGTCTGCATGGCCCAATCCCAAAGTAGCCCCCAAACACCAACCTTGAGCACTAACCATCTTTTTACGCATCCCTGAGGAGGGTCCACCACACTAAGGGCAGTCCCAAACCACATAGCGGGTAGGGCGAGTGGACCGTGCAGCCCTTAAATAGTGAGTCTGCATCAGTGCAGACTCACTGGAATTTGGCAGCAGGCGTAACAGCAGCCTGCTGGTGGAGGAAACACCTGTATTTAAATGTAAGTTCCACCGGTTTGCTGCATCTTTCTCACAATGGCAGAAAATCACAAGTTAAAAAAAATTAAAAAGACGTCCATTAATTCCTAAAGGGGAGGACCTCTTTGTAATAGCCCACAATAGACTGCACACATTTACTTTCAGAAAAGGGTCAAAATGAGATGTTATGTTAACCTGCGTCATAGAGCTGCAGCCACACTCATGCAGCGTCACTGTGTTGCCATAGGAACGACTGCTTTCCTTATCCTTTCCCCCTAACCACTAACCCCTAAAGTACCCAGTGTCACTCCCAATGAAGTCACACTTGCAGCTGTATAAGGCGCCTTGATTGAAGGTGGTGGTGGTGGGGGATGGGGTATAAACGAGAAAGGGGCCGCCTCTTCCCTCCAAGGGAAACCAGTGGTTGCTATGGCAACACTGTGATGCCCCATGTGCATGGCTATAGGGTGAAATAACGTCCAACATTTGCACCTTTCGTAAAACAAATGTATACGGTTAAATAAAACTATTTCAAAGAGGACCTTCCCCTTTGGAATGAGTTAGTTTTTTTTTCATATTCCTAACTTGTAATTTCTCTTAGTGTGACAAATAGTCAGCAAACCAGCGGAACTTAAATTTGGATGCACGTGTTTCCTCGGCCATTAGGTCCCAGTTACACCCGCTGCCAAATTCCAGTGAGCCTGCACTATTGCATAATCGCTGTTTAAGGGCCGAATGGTCAACTCACCCTACCCACTAGCTTTGGGACTGTCTATAACATGGCAGGCCAGACCCTGGGGTTGAACGCGCAAAAGTGCTTAGAGTTAGTGTTTAGTGTCCAGTTTAGGATTTGATCCAGCCAATGTGATCTGCAAAACTTCAATTTGCAAAACAAAATATTTGAAAAAGTTAATTTTTATATTTATTTTATTTACATTTAAATAATGTAGGCCACTAGTGGCGCCCTAGTGGTCAGCATAGGGCTTTGAATCCTGAGGTTATGAATTCGATCCCCCACTCCCACAGACTGCCACTCTGGGTGCCTGAGCAAGACCCTTAACCCCACACTGCTCCTCGGGCGCCGCACACTGGCAGCCGACTGCTCCCCAAGGGGATGGGTTAAATGCAGAGAATTCATTTCGTTGCTCTGTACTTGTGACAGTGGAATGACAATAAAGTTGAATTCTATTCTATTTAGTATTTGAGCTGATTAGATTTCACTAAGAACCGCATTCAAATAGTTCTTTTTCTCTAGCCATCCTATCATGGATACTATCAATTCATATTGGGAGCAGAGGTGGTGTCACTGTAAAATAAAGTTCCATTATTTTTGAAGCTTAAAAGACTTAAAGAAGAAATAATTTTTTTGTACTGGGAAGGAAAGCCCTTTGCTTTCTGAGTCTATGTATGTGTTTGTTGGTGCGTGTTGCTGTGACTTTAGTGCTATAAGGTCAAACACTTTTAGCCTCCCTGAGATGAGGAGAGAAGATGAGAGTGAAGGAATAGAAGAGAGTGTGTGAGGAGGAAGGATGAAGATGATGTCAAATCTCCACCACCATACACACATAAACACACACCTACACACACGCTTTCTCGTATGTGGTGCTATAAATAGAACAGGAGAGCAGCTGGAATTACAAGTGAGGAACACACACACATATACACAGTGCATTGAAATGCACAATGATTTCCATTTTTTTTTCCATCTCAAACTCCTCCCTCTTTGCTCATTTATTGAATCTACTCCTGGGCCATTTCCCTAACAATGCCTCCTGCTGCAACATTTTTCCCCCCTTATCGCCAGTTTGCCGTTAATATCTGATGCCAGATGCTCTTTTGGAGAGACACATGGGAATGGAAATGACTCGAAAAAGGAGAGAATATGATGACTTGGCTCTTGGCATTAACGTCCCCCACCTCCGTGCTCTAAAGCAGCAGAACAATTGCATCTTTGCTCTGCCTTTCCTTTCTTGCATTATTATTCCTCCGGACTTCATCCTTTTATTGAAATGAGAAAAACCTGCCTATGTTGCCCCCTTTCCTTTGGATACCCTTCAGAGCAGTCCTTGTGGACAGCACACCATTCACAGCTATAAATAACTTCCCTCTCCTCTCTCTCTCTGTCTCTCTGTCTTTTCCTCCTCACCCCTTCTCTTGCTGGCAACACCCCTACCACCCCACCCCTCTCTTGCACATCCTCAGGCACAGCCATTTTTTACCAGACTTGCTGTCTGGGGCTCTCCCTGTCGTCTCTACAGAACTCCCTTTGCCTCACCGGCTCCAGTTTATAACCTGACAAGCATGAATCTATGCTCTGCCTCCTCACCCGCCCTATATTGCACCCCCCACAAACACTACATGGTTTGATGGTTAATAGATCAGAAAGGGGGAGATATCTTCGCTTTAGTTTGAAAAGTGCTGCTTATATTGTAAAAAGTGATGGGAAAGGTCAAGGCCAGTTGGCAATTTATTTGATATTGGCAGTCTTTTTATCCCTCCTCTGTCTTTTTGCTCTACAAAACAGCGTCTCTTACTCTCTGGGTGCAGCAAAAGCTTAGAACTTACCCTTTTATTTACATCTAATAATGAAGTGAGAAAAAAGATGAACTCCTGAGCGTGGCACATGGCGAGGATAGAGCCCTCAACACGTCTACAGAGGCTTCAGTCCTGGATGTAGTCGTCCTTGGTTCTTGACCCAGAGACCTTTGCTGCTTATCATCCCTCCCTCTCTCTCTGAGAGATTAGAGATCAACTTTACAGTCCCTACTGTCAGGAAGTACCTAACCATCCTATGGAAAAACCAAATTTCAGTTGCTCGTATATCAGTCATCTCAAGGCACTTTACAGTTCAACCAAATCACACAGTCAAATTGATTCAAATTTTTCTATTTTTCTATAAGGAAAACCAGTTGATTGCATCGACTCATTGACTCAAATGCAATCCCTCACACTAAGCATGCTTGTAGCGACAATGGAGAGGAAAAACTCCCTTTTAACAGGAGGAAACCGCCAGCAGAACCAGGCTCAGTGTGAGCGACCATCTGCCGAGGCCGACTGGGGATGTATATAGGATGTATACAAGCAGATGTATACATATAAGTTATGAAGTATGTATAAATAACACTTCATAACATATATGTATTAAATAACCATGAGATATGACAGCAAATTTTGATAAAAATTGTAATCTTGACTCAGATCAGAGAAGTTGCTTAGGGTTACAGAAGGCAGCTGCTTACCAGCCGGGCTCACTTCATGGGAAGTAGCCCTGACAAACAGGTAGAGAAGCATTTTATACCTCAGTCTGCAACCTCATCACATCGTTAAATCATACACATTTGCAGATGAGTAGAAATCCATGGCTCCAGCCTTATCAAAATATTACACTTTGTGCTTAGCTGAAGGACACCGCTCTCATTCCATTCCCAAATCCCTGCCATGTACAGAATGAAGATTATAACTGTGGATCCGGACAGAGGAACTGTCTTAATTAGATAAACTACTTGCGAAAACATCAGTTCTTACATGCAACAGGCAGCTAATATTAAAGTGTAATAAACTTCACAAATCATCAATGATAATTATCCTAACAATCCCCCTTGAAAATGTCACCTTTAAACAAACTATTAATGTCTATTCATGACCAGAATATAAAAAAAGAAGAACAGTTTAAGTTTAAGTTGACTAAAACTTTAAACAGAGTCAAGACCACACCACCCAAGACCGATGAGTACCAAGACAATGCCAAGACCTTTAGAGGCCAAGACCAAGACTATATAAGTTCTGGGTCTTTGGCTTCTAAAGGTTATATTCTTGTCTTGGTCTTAGCTTCTAAAGGTCCTGGCCTTGTCTCGATACATTTTGGACTTATTGTGGTCTTGGCTACAACCCTACAATCACGATCTAGATATCAGAACCATAGGAGAGAGTAGGCTGGTCAGTATACTCAGAATTATGCAGGACATCTGTCTTGAACTTCTCACTTGAATCAGGAATTCCCCTTTGATCTGGTGAGGGGAAACCCACACTTATCCAGTCCAGAATCTTGGCCATTGTTTTTCCTAAATTTAAAAGAAAATCTCCTCCTTTGCTGCTTGCCATTATCTAAAGCTGACTCAGTAACTTAAGATAAACCAGTTTAAACCTCAGGTGTATGATGTCCAAAAGCTGTCCTCCCTTTATCCTTCCTGTTATCGTCTGTTTTGTCTCTTTCTCCTTGTCTAACTAGAATGAAAAGTATGACATGTTGGGACAAGTCTTTAACATGTCTTCCATTTTAATGGACCTTATTCCTCAGAGTTATGGCTGACCTCTTATTAATAGTCTATGAGTGTTGGTCGAGGCAGTAGACCATTCAGATTGTCTTAAGATGACATGTTCTGAATTGGCACCTTGTAAATAAACAGAAATTAATTGAAAATAATTGCTTTATGGTCACATTTGAAGTATTTTTCTTTTCCAGGCAGTCACCGGAAAAGTCTTTTTCTATCACAGATTTCTTACATCCCTGTGAAATACTCGTTGGAACTTTTTGATGTGTAGCTAAATGATTGGCTCAGACTCTTTTCATAAGTGATCAAAGAAGGGATTACCTTTTCACACAACAAACAAATACAGATGATGGTGTTTGAAGACATGTTTTAGCTTCTTCTCTTTATTGTAAAGGCTGCAAAAGCCAAAACGATGATCAAAACCATCACTCGTAAGGAGATGCAAAATATAACTGCGATTCTGGGGTAAAAACAAGTTATTTCATGAATTGATGCTTATTAATGTGTTTTCTGGTCTCCTCCCTTCAGATACTCCATCCTGGTCATGGTTGCCCCAGTTCTGCAACCTCAGAGACCTCCGTCGCCGAGCCCAGCTCAGACAGCTGGAGGACTCCAGCGGTAACATGGTCCACATCAAGCAGAAGCTCTACCACAACGGCCACCCAAGCCCTCGACACCTCTGACTCTAAAAATCGATTTAAAAACGAAAGGAAATGAGAATTAAAACTTAGACTTTCCCCCCTTAAACCACCTTGTACCTTCTAAAACACCTTCACTCGTTCCCCCGGCCAAACGTTGCCTCAGAGGCCTGTAAAACTGCCCTCCCTCTGTTCATAGCGTGGCCCTCTTTCAGCCTCTGAACAGGACTTTCTTTTGATCCTAAACCTGTCTCAGCACTTAAAAAAAATTCCCGGAATGAGATTTTTCTTTCTTCCCACTAAAAAAACCTTGTCTTAAGTCTGTGTCCACCACTGTGGGAGGAAGAAAACAATTTTAAGAGTGTTTTTTCTGTATAGAGACATTTTCTGTGTTCATTGTTAAACTTGGCATGCTCTTTTAGAACAGGGTAAAAATGTATGGGGGGTGAGATGGGGTATTTTTTTTCCTTCTTTCAGGTTGGACTTTATTGTTGTAGGGTGGGGCGAATGCAACAGGTGGGTGGGTGGGTTTTTTGTGACGGTTAGACTGCTGCTTCTGTAAATAGGTAAAAATAAGGGGATTTAACAGACGGGGGTGTGTCCGGTTGGGAGATTTTTGTGTGAGTCGCTTCTTGGTAGAAAAACTGAACAAAGTCAGTTTGAGTAAAACGTAGATGAAAAAAGATAAAGGAAAGGGAGGCTGTGTGAAAACGGGATGTGAAAAAATGTGATTTCTGCTAAAAACACTGATTAATTAGCTTTGTTACCTAGTGAAATAACTGAATGTATTAATTTTTCCTGTAAATAACATGAGAGGGAGGAGGGGGTGTGTGGCTGCGGTCAGATTTCCCTCTGCTAAATTCTCATTCATTCAGTTGACACTCGTTAAGACATAAACGCCAAACATAAATGAAAACTCAGTCAACTTATACACGGATCTGCAAAAGTATTCTCACCTCTTAAGTTTTTTACACCTTTTATTACATTACAACAAACTTTAATGTAATTTGCTGGGATTTTATGTGATATACCAACACAATTGTGAAGTAGAAAGAAAGATTACCCATGGTTTGCAAAGGTTTTTTTTTTTATTCTTTCTCTGTAAAATCTGTCAAAATTCTTGTGACAGAGGAATGACCTGCAGTAAGAACAAAGGACGGGTACTTAGCTTTCATCTGGTTTAATATTTTTTATTATCAGCTTTGCAAATATGGGGACTGAATTTTTTATGAGACCATCTATGAATATCGCTTTTTCATTTTCCAATTGAATATAGGTCTAGGGTTTGACTAGGTCCCTTTGACACATGAATGTGCTTCCATTTTAGGTCAAAGTTTTGATAATATGTTTTAGAGCAGTCCTGCAAATTTTAGAGAATTTTTTGCAGTAACACACCTGAGTCAAACAACCAGATCATTAGCAGAGAGCGTAACTGCATACTGAGGTGATTCAGCCATTTGATTCAGGTGTGTTGGACAAGGGAAGCATCTAAAAGTCTGCGAGGACTAAAATTGAACACCCCATGTAGAGATCTCCTGTAGATCTGCATGTAGAGATCTCCTGTTTTTTTGTGCTTAATCACACACACAAAAACATCCCAGTAAAATCATTAAAGTTTACAATTGCAACATTATAAAGTGTTGTAAAGTTCAAGTTAATCCTATAGCAAAAACATATACTTTTAGTTTTTTATGGAGTCATGTTTTCAAATTGAGTTTTCTTTATCCAATCGAGTCACTCACCAGGAACAACCAGCCTATCAGCAGAGGGAACCCTCGCCCAGTCGCCCCCTCCTTGCTGCCCTCCCCCTCTCTGTCCAGACATTGCTGTTGTGAGGATGAAATGTCTGTTTTATTAAAAGTGCCATTGAAGCACAACAGTGACCCCTGATGTTTGATTGTGTTATTCCACCTGTATGAGTTAGACAACCTTTATTGTCGTTTTGTATATACAGTGTGTACAAAACAAAATTTCGTTTTGTACAGCTTTCATAACATTTCAAATTCCTTAAAGTGCAGCAGTGATCACATGTCAATGATGTGGGAGAAAAAAAATCATGGTGCAAAAAAAAAAAATAAAAAAAAAAAAGGATTGATATGGAAATTCAGAGCATTAAATATTTATGGTGCAAATATGCAGAATTTTGGATTGGAATTATCAGTTTGATCTGGAGTCAGTGTCATGATTAAGAGTTTTCACAACATTCAGCAGTCTGATGGTGGTGGGGAAGAAGCTGTTTCGGAATCTGCTGGACCTGCAGCAGAATCATGTGAAGGACTTACAACCTGTAAGGGGTGTACTCTGCTTCCTGCAATTCAACCCTGCATATATAAGATTTAAACACTGGACAGATAAGTGGAAAACAAGATGTTTTTGACAGTTTTTAAAAAATTTCACGACTAAAGAACATAGAGGAAAATATAGTTACTGTTATGACTTTTTTTGGATCATACAAATCTAGAAAATAATGACAAATCTAAAATTCCAGTTATTAGGCTTTAATCTGACATTTTTTTTAAAATCTGCTGTCTTTACACCCTTTTCTCTTTTCTCTCATCTATTTTTCATCTAAGTCTTAAGTTCGCTCTAAATTTTCTCTCTTGTATTCCTCTCATTCTCTTGCTCTCCTTTGCCCTATGTCACTGCTTCTATAAAACATACTTGTTTGAACTTATTAACCACCTTGAACTAGGCTATGAGCTTAACCAGCATGCTGATTTTAGACGAAGTGAAAGAAATGTCTCTTTTCAAATGTCATGTTTCATCATCATCTGGTTCTGCTGGAGGTTTCTTCCTGTTAAAAGGGAGTTTTTCCTCTCCACTGTCTCTACAAGCATGCTTAGTGTGAGGGATTGTATTTGAGTCAATGAGTCGATGCAATCAACTGATTTTCCTTAGATAGAAAACTTTAAATAAATTTGACCGGATGGTCTTGTGAACTGTAAAGTGCTGTGAGATAACATGTGTTGTGACTTGGCGCTACAGAAATAAAGTGAATTTAATTTAATTTCAACACGTGGAGCTACAGACAGCTTCACATGTTGGCAGAGGTGAATAAGGTACCTAAAAAATAACTAAGAAAAAGCAAAAGTACCTTAATAGAAAAGTTACTTTCGTAAAAGTAAAAATTGATAACAAAAGTAGAAGTCAGGAAGGTCGTCACAATTACTGGCAAAGTAAAAATACAATTTTTTTGTTTTACATAAAAATGAAGCAAGGCAAACTGTTTTTTGTTGGTCCCTTTACTTTACTGGAGTAAAAACAATGGAGGTAGGATTTCCCCTGGTATCCCCATGGTATCAAAAAATCAACAACTAAAGAGCTTGTGTCAAAATAAATTACAAGCAAAACAAATACATTTCCCTACACGACAATTGCGCAGAATGGTTTAGCTTGGATTGATCAGTTTTTAAGACAATATTCAAAATGAAATGTAGCAGTATGAGTAACTTTCTTACACCTCTACAGAAATAAAAGCAATTATTATGTCTGAATTAAAACAGGTATGCTCAAAAAACCTGATTCTACATTTAAAAAAATCCTTTGATTAAAATTTCAGTCACATTTTAATTAACGTCTCTAAATTTAATAGTCTTGATATGTAAAATTACTCAGTAAATTACAGATCCTTAAAAATCACTAATCTATTGGGTGCTAGGATTGATTATTTTTAACTCAAAGACATGGAGACAAAACCACTTTGTGGAAGGGGGGGGGGCATAATCTTTTAATGATAAAGAAACACATTTTCTGTGCATAATGAAGATTCCAAGAGTTGTGCTTTCACCTAACATTACTATAGCATCATTATTTTTTATTTATTTCTAATATATTTTTTGGGGGGAGGGTCATCTTTCTGGAAGGTGGGTTTAATCCTGTGGTATCAAGGTTCATCTACCTCTCCTCCATAAAATGTTGCTATATGTAGGGGGGCTAAGTTAGCTATGATGTGTCTATTAATCAACAAAGCAAATGGAAACCTCCTTTGTATATGATGCATTTGTAATAAAAAATGCAGAAAAAATATATAAATATATTTTTAGATGACATTTTGGATACATATCACATTAAGTTAGCATCTGCACTTAGGTTTGGTGGCACCTTAACCTACAATCCCATTTCCAATTTATCCCAATCTGTGTGTTAGACTCATCCTTACTTTGACTCCTGAGGATGCCTAACACTACATACAGTTTTCTGTATACCATTTTAAAAATCAATCAAAACACCCTTTGTTTTTGGATATTTTCCACCTGGACCTGCTGTGCTTATGCATCGCAACAGAATAAATCTGTTAAAAAGGAAAAAACATAAGCATAAACCTGTATTGATTCTGCAAAATAATCCGTCCTCACACCTTCCAATTCAAACCAACTAAAGCACTCTGTTCAGTGTCTCTTGGTACTGAAACTACTTTTCATTAAAGCAACCAGGATAACTCGGAAACCAATGTGGCTACAGTATTGAACGATTTATATACACAACTGTGCAACCTGAGCTGGAGAAGCCGTCTCTAGAGACCAACGCTTTCTTTTGAGCCATTAATTAACTCAACGAGAGCAGCATTGCCTGGATGTTAAAAGAATGCTTAGCATCTCCTCACATGGGACACAGATTTATATAAATATGCAGTCTTTTCCTTAACAGTTAACTCAATGTATTCAGTCTCATGTAATAAGATATCAGTGATATTTTTTTAGCTGAGTTACTTGACAATAAAAGTTTAAATCCTTAGACAACGATGTTGATGCTTTTCATGAATCTGAATTTGGCTTTAAATCTGACACAGCAGTATAATATGTTACAATGGCCTAGTCAAAGTCAAGTATTATTTGTTCCATTCCACATTTACACCCTGTTTGGTATAAAAACTAAATAAATTACATTATATTTTGTCCGCTGAGTTAGACAAAAAGGGGAACCTTTGAGCTGTAAGTAAAAAAATGCTTCCTTTAGAAGTCCTGTTGTCAGATACTGGAGAGGAGTGCTCTAACTTGATCAATTTTCAATGTTTTGGAAAGGAAAAATAATTTTAACAACACATAATCAAAATGCACTTGGCACAGCAGCTGAACTCCCTCCTGCAGGAGTGTATCATGTAGGAACAACTTCATGCCGCAGGCAATCAGGAGAACATCAAAGAGAATGAACTTGCTACCTCACATCCTCCTGCAGGCTTTAATTTGATTGGATACTAAAGTAACAGAGGATCTGCTTCGCATACCACATCTGGTTAGGCTTTGAGACATTCTGGGGTCAATATTTCAAAGACAGTACAGAGAATGTTAATGAAACCCAGAGGCGTAGCCAAAAATTTTAATAGGGGTGGCCAGTCAAAAACCAATGTAAACTGAGGGGTTGCCGAATACGGATAGGCGCCAGAACCTCAGGGTCCATCTACACTGTTCCAACAGGAACGAGCACAACATTCATATTTTCTAAATAAAGTCAAATTATACCTTTATGCAGCCTTTTGATTACAAATAGATGCATATATTTAAACATCCATGCTGTCTAAAGAAAAGGTATAGTGGACAAATGTCTGGGGCAAACATCTTTTCCCTTGTTACTTACCTACTTTTATCAAAAATAGTTCTGCATTACATTAATATTACATGTACTAATATCTACATTAAATGGATTTCTAAGTTATTATTAAAGTTATTCATCTATGATTTCAACGAAAACTCCTTGATGACTTGCAGGTACATAATTTTCTCTTTACCCCATATAACACAAAACTAGAGTCTTAAAAGAGCATGCATTTTGTATATATCAAATTTAATGTTAGTATTTTGATGTGCATAATTAACCACAGCGTTTTAGTTGCCAAGTAACCATTAATATATGAAAAATTAAAATGTTTAATAAGTTTAAAAACATTCCTCTTGATAGTATTACTGCAGCCACCGTCTGTATTAGAGGGCGAAAAAAATGGTAGGGGTTGCCACAGGGTTGGCCAATGATTGGCTAAGGGTGGCCATGGGCACCTCTGGCCCCCCATCTAGCTCCGCCCCTGATGGAACCTCATGTGGAGGAAGGTGCTCTGGTCAGATGAGACTGAAATTAAACAGACTGACCTAAATGGAAGATGTGTATAAGAATAAATATTTGTTTTTTCTGTCATGATGAGAGAGTTATTGTGGCAACATTTGATTTAGAATGTAGAGAAATGCATATTTTAAAGGAAAATAAGTGCACATAGTTAACACCTTTGGGAAAAACACAAGGACCTTTAAACTTTTCAAAAAAAGTTATAGGTGCCAACAACATCCTCAGAAGGAAACTGCAGTATTCACAGTAAATGCAGCTTGCTGGGGGTGTTTTTGTGTTTCTAAAGAGGGGTTTGTGTGTGTGTGAAAGTGAGATGGATTTCAAGTGTCTCACCAAAGAAATACCACAAAAATTAAATTATCCGTTTGCAAATTTTAAAAAGATTCAAGCAACATAACACCTTTGTCGGCTTTATATCATTAGATCAGTTATATCATTAAATTACTTCATACAAGTATAAGTCACAAATCATCACTTTAATGAAATTTAAATATCTTTGAAAAAATTTGTTTTGTAAAATAATTCCTCCCGTGTAGCTTCTCACAAGCAACAACCACAAGTTGTCTGCAAACTTTCATGTCCAGAAAGCCATTTTGCCCTGAGTCCAGCTAGGTAAATGTTACAGGACTTTCTGATAGAATAACCAGTTATTTTTGTTAAATATATACCATGGGGAATCTGTTAGTTAGTAAAAAATGACCAAAAATTGGGGCTTATGGTTTAAGCAGCAGGAAGAAATTATATATCCTTACAAGACCGGTTTGGTTTGGAGATTGGTTATATCCCTTAATAAATAACAAATTCAGCTTGTTATATTCAGTTACATTATCCTACATTGATATATTTATCAGGCTGTGGAACTGCTGCCTTGCAGCATGAAGGTCCTGGGTTCAATTCCTGGCCTGGGGTCTTTCTGCATGGAGTTTGCATGTTCTCCCTGAGCATATGTGGGTTCTCTCTGGGTACTCACTCCAAAAACATGACTGTTAGGTTAATTGGCTTCTCTAAAGTCCCCTTAGGTGTGAGATGTGATGGACTGGCGGACTGGCAACCTGTCCAGGGTGTACCCTGCCTCTCTGCCATTGACAGCTGGAGATAGGCACCAGCACCCCTCGCGACCAGATTTGGGACTAAGCGTGTTAGAAAATTGATGGATGAAATATATATTGGTTTCTTTAAAAGTAGTTAAGTTTGTCAAAACCAGAATAAATCAAGGACAGTACTGTAAATTATTAATACCACAGTTAAGCTCAAAATGACACCTGGCAATCTGCTATTAGTCACTGACTCTTATTAACCAGCTACTACTCTCAGACTAACAGCAATCTGCTGCTAGTCCATAATTTAAAGCAATCTGCTGCAGGGTATTGATTCAATGCAATTTGTTACAAGTCAACCACTTGATGCAATCTTTTGAAAGTCAATGACCTAATATATAGATTTAGATTTAATCTAAGTAATTTTATAATAATAATCAAAGTCTTTTTATTGTTTTTTTTTTTATATTCAAACGACAGACATCCCATTCAAAACATACAGAAAAAAAAATAGTAGGCTCAAAATGTATTTAGTCAAAGTAATTTAAGCTGTCGACTATACTTCATTTGAATTGAATAAGGAGCTTTTAGTCTTTTATTTTTCTGTTTGTTTAGATTTTATTCCTGCTTTCTGCAGCCATTACTAGAGTCACCTCTAGATGAAGGCCACTGACGTTCAAGGAATCATAAATCCCACATAGATAACATCACACGTTGTCCTGAACGCCTATGTAAAGATGTATGTAACTGACCCTCGTTACAGCAATGAGAGTTGTGAAATAGCCGCATTCATGTGACGCCTTCAATTTATGTGGGAAATTCTAGCCAATTTAATTTGGTTTAGATTATTAAAAAAAGACCTTCCTTAGCGATAAGGTTAAAGCAAGAGAGAATGTGTTTATGTAAGCAAAGTTAATTGGTGAAGTACCTACACCGGACATAGTTTTTGTATAAAATATCTCTAAAGTAGGCGTTGAATAGTTCTGATGACCGAGCAAAGATGCTACACTTGAACGCAACGTCAGTGACGTAGCCTGTACGTGTCGTGACAAAGCGGGCGCGGCTTCGGCGAACAGCTCAGATACAGGCTGCTTTCACTGCCGCTAAGGACAAATACTTATAGCAGTTATAACTGTTATATCTGTTAATTATTGTTAATCCATCCCGCTAGCAAAGATGGCCTTGGTTTGCTTAAGCAGAAATGTTTTGGGCTTCAGGAATTCTGGTGTGATGGTGGTGAGTAAAAAGCAGTCTTTATCTTTATTTGACCTTACTTTGGATTAAACCACATATTTCTTCTTTGACAGAAATGTTTCTCACTGATGGTTGTACAGGTTTTTTCAATGATAGCTTGCGTCAGACAGAAAGTCACTAAAATATCTTAATTATCAAACTCAAACAGGCGTCTGGTTGCTGTCAGACTACAGCAGGTCCATCGATATCTAACAAATATCTGATTAGATTGGTTTATTAGTTGATATAATCGGTTATATCAAAGAATGACACCGAATAAAGCTGCTTTTATCTTTATCTGGTACTTTTAATTGTATTAGAAGTGACTTGTTTATATCCTCCTCTCGTTGAAGCTGTAGTTTGATAGATTTGTTTAAAATTGGTTATAAAAAACATAAATGGAAACCTGTGTTCGTAAAAGAAGTAAAACAATAAGGGATTTGTTGTTCTATTATTTTCAATTGTCCTGAAGAAGTCAGTTAGGTAACCAAAGAAAAGCTGTGATGTAACTCTTTCTGGTCAGTACACCCAAAGGCCACTAGGGGGAGACTCCTTACTTGGAAATTGAGCTTTAGTGAAGAATCCAAACATTAATATTAATATAACACTTCTGTCTTCTTTTTTTATTTCCTGAAATAACTGTTATTCAAATCTAGGAATTTATTATTTTACTTTGTGGGATTACTTTCATATAAAAATCCAAGTTATTCTAATTCCAATCTATTAACTACAACACAACTAGACTCTCAGTATACAGCAATTAGTCATTTATGAAACAAGACCAGAAAGAGGCCTTTTATGTAAGCTCCCATATGATGCCCTCTAAATGTTTTGACACACCTGGTAGAAATGTTATAAAAGCCTTACATAATTGAATCTTTTTTCACTGCAGCATGATGCCAAGAAAACAAAAACTTTTAACTTAAGACATCTAAAAAAAAAATCCCTGATGATAAATAATTGTCATTGTGAATTTACTAACAGGGTAAAACTTATGTTTGTGTTATATTTACTCACTTTATCTTCATTCATACAGATATTTTCATCAATTAATCAAATAAAAAGCATAAAACTACACCAAATAGAAAAAAACACACAATGAAATATTACAATCATAGCACTGATATGAGCATTTAAAACGAAGCTCTTTAAATAAACTAAGAAGATATGACTTAAAGAAAAGAGCAATTTGTATACATTTTCTTTTTAGAAAAATTGGTTGGAGCATAGAAATAGTGAGCCACTCGTGTCCTCAGTCTTGTTTCTCCTCTTCAGCTCCCTTCACCCCACTTTCTCTATAAGAATTATTTTGGATCTAAGATGACCATGAAAAAAGGTGGATTTTATATCAACTGGAATGGATTTGGAGTTACGTTTGGATACGTTTCTCAATGAAGAATCCAATGAAAACCAATTTTCAGTTGAGTTGGAGTTAAACAGAGCTTTAGATTCCCTTTTTCGACTTTGATATGCTACCCAGTGCCTTTAAAAGCTAATGAGGCCTGCAGCATCACAGATCATCCACCATATTATATACTTTTCCACATGTTTATCCCTATTTTTCACACTAATTAAAATGTTTGTTAGCAAAAGCTCAATCTTATTTTTGATTTTACAAATCACACAGTTGCTGTTAGTTATTTTTCTAATAGAAAATGTTTTTATGTGTCATATTGTATTAATGCTCTAGGGATCGAACATCTTGAATTTCTAATATTGAGTTTCTAAACACCCTGGCCAACCATAAAAAGAACCATCAAGTACAAATTTGACACCTTTTAGTTAAATTCATCTTAACAGGGCTGCACTATTTTATTTATATATATATATATATATATATATATATATATATATATATATATATCTACCAGGGCTTTAATAAAAGACAATTTACTTTGCTTCTCCAGTGACTGACACAGACTGTAAATTGTGATCTCTTTGTCTGAGCCAGATGGTGCGCTACGCTCAGACTGCTGCCGCTCCGGCTCCAGAACCCAGGATCAAGAAGTTCCAGGTCTACCGCTGGGATCCAGATACCCCCGGAGACAAACCCCGAATGCAGACGTATGAAGTGGATCTAAACACGTACGTCTTCACTGCATCAATGAACAGAAGCGATGTTGGTCTAACTGTTATGCACATCATTGGAGATGTTGTTTTCTAACTCTGTTGGTCTTTTTTTAAATCCAGTTGTGGTCCAATGATTCTGGATGCACTCATTAAGATCAAGAACGAAATGGACCCCACGCTCACATTCAGACGTTCCTGCCGTGAAGGTAGGAATTGTTGCTGATATATTAGTTTCAACCAGGATAACGAGATAAACGTGACTTCCTGGCAGACTGATCTTCTCCATCTTTCTCCAGGTATCTGTGGCTCCTGTGCCATGAACATCAACGGAGGAAACACGCTGGCGTGCCTTAATAAAATCGATGTGAACACTAGCAAACCCACCAAAATCTACCCACTGCCTCACATGTATGTCGTCAAGGATCTGGTACCTGTGAGTACAGCAGTTTTACTCATTTTGTTTTAAAGCTATAGCAGATTTCAGAAACATCAGAGCATTTCTGGAAATCAAGTGGGTTTTCCGATCTTTATCCCCGACCAGGATATGAGCAACTTTTACGCACAGTACAAATCCATCGAGCCGTACCTGAAGAAGAAGGATGAGAGCCAGGAGGGAAAGACGCAGTATTTCCAGTCCATGGAAGACAGGCAGAAACTGGTAAATAAATAAATCCGTGACTTTCATCTCCTTGTTTATGTAGACCAAATATATAACATTAAAGAACCACAAAGATGGAGGCTGTGTCTGACTTGTGTTTAACTCCACAGGACGGCTTGTATGAGTGCATCCTCTGCGCCTGCTGCAGCACCAGCTGTCCCAGCTACTGGTGGAATGGAGACAAATACCTGGGACCTGCTGTCCTCATGCAGGTCAGATTTTTGAAACAAACCTGGAAAAATATATATATAATTACAGTGTTAATCTTCATCTATATACACACATATATATATATATATATATATATATATATATATATATATATATATATATATATATATGTGTATATGTATATATGTTTTTCTCTGATTTTAATTTCACATTATTTGTTTAGTTTATTTTCTACAAAATTTTCTATTTTCCATTTTAATCTTTCCAATTAAAAATTTCTGTTCACTGATTTAATATTTTCCATTTTTTTTATTTTTTTATTTTTTTTTTTTATTCCCAAATATTAATTTCAAATATTTTCAAATTCCCAACACTGTTGTTACAAACGTCCAGCAGACCGATAGAAATGCTTCTTTGCTCCTTGCTGTAGAGGAAAGTCTGCCCCCCAGTGGAAGAGAATGCCATCTGTAAAACGCTTTATGAAATGAATTACATCTGACAAATCTCAATCTCAAAAATGGAAATAAAAAATTTAAATAAAGAAAAGGATTTTAAAAGAATACAATTTGAAAATATAAAACCGATTAAAAAAAAAAAATTTTAAAGACCACTTATGACAAAGAGCATAAATCATAGAAGATTAAGATTATTATTAGAGCTTGGGTAGGCCTGGTGATTTCTGTCATTATATGAGCTGTGCTCTTATTCTGATACACATGTTGGGGCTGCATGATGCTTCCAATAAATCTGTCATTAAGAGGGGAGATTCATTAGTAAATCAACTGTGTAGAAGATAGCAGGAGTTAATGACAGCAAGATATACACACCTTCTAAAGTAGATACGTGCTGATCTGAACTATAATACTCAAACCCCCTGTATATGTTTGTTATATGTTTGTATGTTTGTTTTTCTCACAGGCATACCGATGGATGATCGACTCCCGTGACGAATTCACAGAGGAACGATTGTCTAAACTTCAGGACCCCTTCTCCCTGTACCGCTGCCACACTATCATGAACTGCACCAAAACTTGCCCAAAGGTGCTTAAAGCAATTACTAGATAGGCTTTCACAGAATAAAGAGTTGCTTTGTCTAAATGTTTTTCTTCCTCTCAACAGGGTCTTAACCCAGGAAAGGCCATAGCAGAAATCAAGAAAATGATGGCCACTTATAAGGAAAAGAAAGCTGCAGCTTCATAAACAACTGTTAACAAAGATGGCTCTAGACTAACTTCTGAGACCTTGAACTGAACTGGGAGGAAGAGAAGAGCCAAGCTAAACCCTTCTGCTACATTAGCACATTTTAAGACTTTATTAAGTGTCCATTGTGTGTGTGAATTTATGTAAGAGTGAATGAGGGATATAAAACGGTAAAAGAAAAGACCTGCTCTTCAAATATATGCTTCAATATTATGGACCACACCCTTGCTGATTGTGTGTAAACTTAAAACTTTAGGCTTGCATGATGTTGTATTTAGTCTGGTAATTTTAAATAATGTCCTCAGTAAAGATCATGGAAGCCCATAATGTTATTTTGCATTAAAGTGGTAAGAAAATAATTTCTTCTTTAATGTTGTTTGAACCTAAGCTGAAATAAATGATATCCTGAAGGATGCAATGAGTAGGAATTGTTTTCAGGTCAGAACTAAAAACAGATCCACTGAAATGCCTGAGACTATAAAACTAATCATATCTTTTAGAGGAGAAATGAAGGGTAAAAAAAAAAAAAAACAAGATGAATTTTTTTACCTGCAACATTGAGACTTTTGACACACATGAAAAGCTGCAACTAAAACTGCTACACCAGATCTTGTTTATGTTTTTCATATTTGTGTGTTTTTTTTATTTTTTTTTTATTTATTGCACTGGGGTTAAATTGGACAGGTCAGACTAAAGGGGGTTTGAATACAAATGCAAATTTTTTCTGATTTATTTTTTTATTCAGAATAATTAATCATCTTCAAGTTAGCCAAATAGCCTTTGTTTTCAATATAAAGATGATGGAGACAATATTTTTTTTTTGTCAATGATTAACTAAGTTTATTTATTTTACTTTATTGTTTGATATTTGTTTCGAGATTATTGTAGTGGTGATTGTTTGCCAGGCCAAACATCCAATTAAAGCTCTAATTAAGCGAGGGGTCAAGGCACTGGTGTCCAGTTTCTATACTCAGGCAAAAGAAGTTTCAATGTCTTGAAGATGATTCGGAAGGTTTATTTTCTATTTTTGCCAACAATTAAAGAGTACAAACTTTTTCTTTTGTCCTACCTCTATTGCGCTGGTAAAAACCATAGGCCCCAAACACAGAAATGCCTGCTGCACCTTTCCCAGGCCCCCCCTACACTTATAGAAAGTGGACTGATCCACATCACTTCCTGTCAATAAATAAGAAAAATAATAAAACGAAGATAAATAGAATCAACAATTAATAACCTGCAAATAGATTCTGTAAATAATACAAAAAATATGCATTTAGGAATTAACGCAATTCAAATGAATAAAGAATAAATAGCTCCAAGAATTATATTTTTTGCTTATTCAGTTATGTTTCTTTGTTTCTGGTTAATTATGAGCAAGTTGGATATTAATACCAATATCATTCTGTCTGTCCCCAGCTTATTTACAATGTAAGCCCTTCTGAAGGGAGGCTAAAGAGCTCTGACTGTTTGCTTAATAATTTGTCACGCGCGTGATTGAATTTTGGGCGCTTTGGCTTGCCGTAGAACAATGTAAACGATCCGGTGGCATGTGTTGAAAGAAGATTTAATCAGTTAGGGGTAGTCTGGTTCCCAGGAATTATGCAGAGTATCGCATTGTGACCACGAGATGGACAAGCGGGGTGAGTGTTTTTCCCCGTTTTCTTTTTTTTCTTCACAAAGGAGCGGAGATAACGGGACTGCTAACTGCTAGCCTGACAGTTAGCTTTACTAATTTAGGGTTTCTACTGTTTATGACTGCTACTGTATCTGTCAGCTGCACTGATAAATAAACCGTTTTCCTTCACTAAAGTAATTCCTTATTTGCTGTTTCCTCATTCACTGTGATAGTGAATATAAAAACAATCTACAGAGATTGTTAAAAGTTAAATCATACATTATTTTCATGGATCTGTAAAATAGAAAAAATTATCTTTTTTTTTTTATAGATATTGTTTGACCCTAACTGCTAACGGAAATATGCGTTCTCGGATGTCGTGCATTTTCAGAAACATATTTTCTTCTAATGCATGTACTAAACAAAATCTGTTACACCTACAGCCAGATTTTAATGTTCCTCTGTGGTTTTTAATATCGACTCCATGAACCATAAACAGGGCTGCCAACTCTCACCCATTGGGAGTGAGACTCACCCATCTCAGTCTCTTCACACACTCTCACTCCTTATTCCCAATTTCTCACACTAAAAAGGATCACATGGTTTGTGTTCTCATTACATGGTGCTTTTTTTAGTCCCAGTTTTAGTCCATGTTTTGCTCACAAGTTAAAAAATTGTTGCTCAGTCTAGTTTAATAATCTCCCATTGGCATTTAGGAGTAATTAAACCAACACAAATATTTTAATTCTTAAAGCTTTCAGGTTTGTCTCTCAAACCTATAGGAGGTCCACAAAAAGAAAAAGAACCATTGCATTTTATTTTTCAAAAGATCAGCCACCCAAAAAAAGACCAACCACATTCAGAGAGGAAGTGCAGAACAGCTCAGTTATCCAGGATTCATGGAGGAGAAACCTCAAGGATCTTCTTCTATTATTATTACTACTTATCTTATTATTTTATCTTTATTTTGGTCCATTCAATAGGTTTAAAAACTTAATTTCCATCACACCTTCCAAATTAAACATCCAGAGCAGTGCTGTCTCCTGTCATGATGACTTTTATAAAATCTACAGCCTCCTAGAAGGTCTGAATTGTTTAAATGTTTTGTCAATTGTAAGAAAATCTAATAACATAGTGAATGAAGCTTTTTAATCCTTAGTTTATTACCAAATGTTCATACACAGTGTAGTTTGCATTAGTTTCGATTGCACTGGTCCCTGCATCAGTGCCAGTAATCCAGTTATAGCTTATTAGTTTCCCATTGTTTAATTTACTTGAACTGCAGAGAATCATTAATAAAGAAAGTTGTGAAATTCTTAGTTTAAAGTATATTTAAGATGCAAGTATTTTAGTAGGGCCCATTCTGCTTTTAGAAAATAATATATATTGTGAGAAAAATGTTCCACATAATTACAGACCACTTATTGTTAATCAGTAACATTTATTCTGATATAAAAATTCCACATTTTGCCGCTTTGTTTCAGTTAAATCCTCTGAAAACCGCCAACCTATAGCTGCACCCATCCTCATCTAACCCTGACAGGGTTTACTTACCAAATTATTTCAAAATCTCACCCCAAGGTTTGGTGAAAAGTTGGCAGCCCTGCATAAACCTATTCATACAAATTATTCTACTGTAATTACAATGTAATAACAGCATAAAGTAAGCAGAGCTGTTTTGTTATGATCATATGCAGATAGTTTAAAAAATAAGTAAAGAGATTAAGACAGAAGTATACACATTACTGTTAAAAAATACAGTATCAATCTCTGACTGACTTTAATTTTCTCATGTGTTATAAACTGTTGTTTCAGACAATTCCATTCAATTCAGTTTATTTCTATAGAGCCAATTCACAACACATGTCATCTCAAGGCACTTTACAGTTCACCAGATCAAACAGTCAAATTGATACAAAGTTTTCTATCTAAGGAAAACCAGCTGATTGCATCGACTCATTGACTCGAATGCAATCCCTCACACTAAGCATGCTTGTAGCGATAGTGGAGAGGAAAAACTCCCTTTTAACAGGAAGACATCTCCAGCAGAACCAGGCTCAGTGTAAGTGGCGATCTGCCGAGGCCGACTGGGGTTCAAGGAGACAGAAGTTAAGAGATATAAACCAACCTAAATGGATCAGATGATGTACTTAGCTCCTATGAGAAAGGACCTCTTGATCTTTTTTGACAACCTATGATTTAAAGTATTATTTGGATATATTACTTAAATAAAATTATTTATAGAAGGTTTGATTAAAAGTAATAATTTTGTCAAAGTCAGTCAACTGGTCTAAAAAGAGATTAGAGAATAAAATGAACTAGAAAGCACTTGGAGATCGCAGACCTCCAACAAGCAGCAAATCTTCCCCCATATTGTGATTTACAGCTATAGCTCAAATTCGTTTATGATCTGGATCAGTCTGATGCTGAAGCTGTCGATAGTCACTGCTGCCACTCTGGTTTAGGGGAAAGAGAATAGAAAACCCCTTTATTGTCCCACATTGGGAAACTTCTGGTAATATAAATAATGTTAACCAGGCATTCCCAAACTCGGTCCTCAAGGCCCCCTGTCTTGCAGGTTTTAGAGGTTTCTCTGCTTCTGCACAGCTGGTTATAATGATTGCAGTAGACCAAAAGCCTGTTAATCAGCTTTCAATTAAAATCAGCTGTGCTGGAGCAAGGAAACCTCTAAAACCTGCAGGACAGCGGGCCTCGAGGACCGAGTTTGGGAATGCCTGCTTAACAATTCCTACATCCGGATTGTGATGTGGATTATCACCAAAATTGAATGGATTGTTCCTTGGACTGAGGTGCTCCTTTGATAAAATGTTAATTAAAATCCATTCATAACTTTTTAAGTTATCCTGTAGACAGACAGACAGAAATAAACAAAGAAACACCAACTTGACTAAAACCACAACTTCCTTGACTGAGGTAAGGATTAGGGTTAAAAATAAACAAATTCTAAATCTGAACAGTCTGAGCCAAAGTCTAATTTACTTTTCTTTTTTTTTATTATTTAATAAAAAAGTATTATACATCTACAATATGTTAATGATCCATTTAAAGCCTGGTTCTAAAATATTACAATCTATCGTTTTTCATAGACAAAGTTTTAGTTTCAGTGCTCTGCATAGGGATGTTTCAAAAGAGAAATCAACATTTAAAATCTGCAAAGTCAAACTAACTTATTGCTGAACCTGCTGTTGAAGCCCATAGTTGAGCAGTTTTGGGTTCAGGACTGTTAAATTTTTGCTTTCTCAGCTCAGATGACTGTCTTGTGTCTGCTTCATCATTTGTTAACTTGCTTTAGTTCCCTTTTTTGACACTGAAAGTCTAATCTGTTAAAAATCAAACCGAAAGCCTTTACTTTTTGTGCTCATCCTCACTGATATAAAGTTATATTTAGAACTCCTGCTCCTGTCAAATGAATGAATCTTTAAATCTGGTTACTGATTTATCCTTAAAGGACTAGGCTATTAAAATGCTCTTTGTTGATGTTTTGATCATGTCAATTTTTAACTACTCTGAATGCGAAATCTGAAGTTAACCGAGTTGGGTTCAGATTTCTTAGCTAAAACAGAAGTTCTATTTAATTTTTCATGTTTTGCAAAATAATCCAGCTTTGATGAACTTTGACATAAGCTAGTTTTACAAATATTTGCATGATGTATATTTTGATTCAGTAAGATGTTTTCAAGAAAAGGCAGCAGGTATCTCAGAGGTATAGTGTGCCATTGTGAACTTTACCCCAACCCTTATCATTGGGACAATGTTTTCCTTATGATAACATGTTTAAACAAACACATTTAGGTGTCGACTTGTGGTACTGATAGGATACTGACATGTATTTAATAAAATAGAAACTAGAATGAAAGATGTTGAGAGTTATTCATATATAGGTGCATTGATATCCAGCTGTTTGTTGTCATTATCTATGGAAAAGAATTAGGGACAAACAATAAAAAGTTGACTGATTTTTAAATTGCATTTCAGTTTAATATGGGAAAAAAAGTCAGAATTATGAATTTAATCTCAGAATTCTGACTTTAATCTCACAATTCAGACATTTTTCTCAGAATTCTGACTTTAATCACAAAATTCTGACTTTTTTCTCAGAATTCTTACTTTAATCTCAAATTTCTGACTTTAATCTCAGAATTCTGACTTTAATCTTAGAATTCTGACTTTTCTCAAAATTCAGATTTTAATCTCACAATTTTGTATCTTAATGTAGATGGGCACCATGACGGAATGAGTGCTCTGATGTCAGCTTCACTGACAAAGATGTAAGTTGTTTAGCAGGGCCAGTGACACATTGGTGGAAAATGATGCAATTAGGCAACTTTTTACCTGCTCTAAAACAGACATGGCTACAGCTTGATGCTTACATGTTTGTTAGCTGTCAGAATTATGAGATTATTATGAGATTTAAGTCATAATTGTAAGAAAAAAGTCAGAATTCTGAGATTAAAGTCAGAATTGTGAGAAATTCTCATACTGAAATAAAATGTAAAAATTTTTTCACTGGCCTTAATCCTCTTCCGTAATGATCTGTTTTGACAGTATTGAATTAACAGATTGAAGTGGATTTTGTCTGTTTCGTCCTGCCTGCTGTCCAGAGGGATTTCCTCAGGTTTATTTATCAGTGAACAGGCAGACTGGTGTCAGATAGTTGCTCCCCAGCCGGTTGAACAAGTGTGTCTCGGTGTCAGAGGCAGGGACTGCGATTCAGCTGCAGGGTGGGATGTTTTTAACTTCAGTCTCTGGAATATTTCACCGGGGGAAGAAGGAGGAGAAGGCTTTTCTCTACCATTAACATTCTCTTTTTGACGGTAAGTCGTGCTTTTCCTCCTCCTGCCTAAAAAAACTGCGTTTGTTTCGGTATTTTACCAATAATTGGAAGCGGAAGTGAGTATTCAGTGTAACAGCTATGGTTATCGACTTTTAAGGCGTCTGGCTAATCGTTTCCCAGTAATACTCGGCGTTAGTGTTGCGGTTGGAGCGAAACGCCGTCCTCTTTGATTGAGTTTTTCTTCTCAGTTTTCTCCAGATTAGGAGTTTGCCTCTGTGGTGCTTTCACGGACCGTGGGAACGCTCACGCCAATCAGCGTTTTTTTTATAGCAACATCGATAATCCAACTTCTATTTAAAAATTCTAACTGAAGTCAATGATAGCATGAATAGGGACTTATTGTAAACGATCACTAACCACTTTTATTACTACATTTACGACGGAATGTTTTTTTTTTTTTGATATGATGAGAATAAAGTCGCAAAATTATGAGAAAATAGTCGTAATATTACAAGAATAAAACCGTAACGTTATGAGAATAAAGTCGTACATTTAAGGGAATAAACTCGTAAAATTACAAGAGTAAAGTTGAAAATAACGAGAATGAAGTCATCTTTCCACAATGCGTTTTAGAAAGATCCGAGCAGCATATGAAGGCCGACCAGCAACCAGAGGCCACTTTGACCTAAGACTCGATTTGATGCTGGTGCTAAAATATTTCCTTATTTGTCAAACCAATGCCAAACTATAACTGCACATGTTGCTCCACATACCTGTGCTTTTTGTAGGAGCAATGGCGCCAACAGGGGTTGACCAGGGGTGGCCACCCACCCTGCACAGGTGGGTGCCTCCCTCCCCCCTGGCCAGTGTAAATTGTAGTAACATCAGTTTATTTCTTCTTTATTCCCTTAATATTACTACTTTATTCTTGTAATGTTGCGACTTTATTCTCGTTCCGACTTTATTCTTGTAATTTTTATGACTTTATTCTCATAATAATACAACTTTATTTTCATAATGTTTCAAATCTCTAGCCTGGCCCTAATATCTGCTGAAGTGAGCGTCAGAAAGGCAGAGGAATGGGGTTTTGTCAGTTCTGATCACAGTCTGGTCATTTAATGGCAGATGGACCGCTCTGAGAATTTCAGAAACAGGTTGCCTGGTTTTCAGGCATAACTTTCTGTTAGGTTAAATGTTAATTTTAAAAAGAGTAAATACCCAGTGAGTCACAGTAGTGTAAATGGAAATGCGTTGATGTTCGAGAGGAATATATGATACCGATATTGCAGCTTTAAAAATCGACTGACTCTGATAATATTAAGAATCATACATGCTTTTTATATCTGTTTTGTTATGCATAATGTTAGAACAGGGTTAAACAAGTGATATTACTAAATCAGTCAACAATAGTAAACAACAATAGGTATGAGACCCACTGTCCGATTAATAATTGAGGAATGGGTTACAAAAAGGTAAACAGAAACTGTATGTTTCTATCCACTTGCCAATATCAGAGATATTAGATACCAGTTGATATAATTCAGTGTTACTGTTTTGGCAAATATAATTTGAGTTTAGGTTTATTATCAAAGCATGAAACCATCCTACCTTGTATGGAGGCTTCATATTAGTCATGACAGTGTAATGTTGCAGGCAGGGGATGTTTTCTTGGTACTGGCGAACCCAACTGAGCATCTCTTAAACATGGCAGCAGGTTTACTGTACCAGATCTCCATCCATAAGAGCCAATTTGCATTGTGGTGGAAAAGGAAATTCATATTGTGAGTGTGCAGCTTACAAATCTGCAGCAACTGTGTTGCGAGATTTCATTCATGAATGTCTCTATATGCATCTACGTCTCTGTTGAATATTTCACAAGCTTACTGTCAAAATCTATTGATTTATTTTCCCCATCAGGATGCTGTTAAAAGAAGGTTAACATGACAACAGTTTCCGTGCTTTGGTTGCCTTCCTGCTGCCCTTGAAAGATTCAGGGCTCAGATTATTTATCGATCAAACTCCCATCTCCTTTTTCAAGTAGAGCTATTTTATTAAGCCCTGAGGGCTCAGATGCGAGTTTGCATCAATATGTTTGCAAAGAAAAGGAGTGGAACTTGCTTAGCAGCTGCTGGGACAAACCTGCCTTTGATTGATACCCGCTGCTATAATCTACAGCAAACTGGATCCGCCCATGGTTGTTCTTCACATTTACGACTGAGCCTTGAAGTGTTTGAAGCTACTCTGTAGTATCGTGCAGACGGCTGTTTTCATCTCATTGTTAGTCAGTTATTCTCCGATGGTAGGACAACAATCCCTGAATCTGTTCAGTAGGAATTCAAAATATCACCATGTCCTTGTTTGGTTCACAAGGGGTTAGAATAACCAATAATGTCAGCAGAGAGAAGCGCTTATATCAGCTGGGATTCAGAATCAGAATCAGACATATTTTAATAATCCCAGAGGCAAATTCCTTATCAGTATTATATAACTGCAGCCAGCTTCCCTGTTCCTGCCAGGTTAAAGCAACCCTTCAGCTTGTTGCTGCCACTACCGTGCACATTGATGAGCTACTGTTCAGGTTGATGCTCAGTATTGCACTCAAACAAAACTGACAGCTTTAAAGCATCTAAAAGCAAGAGAAAATATTCACTCTTATAGGATCCAAAATAATGAGGCTTGAAGGGAATTTTCTGATGCTGTAATCAGTTCGTCTCTTGTCTTGTAGGAAGTGTTGTGGACCCGCAGAGTGGACTCCCCTCACCCTGTCCACGAAACCCCCTCCTCAGTCCTGACTCACACATGGTAAGATCACCTGCTTCCTGTTTGCTAAATCAACCCTGATGGAAAATGTGGAGAAATCTTTTTTCAGATTCACTTAATTTCATTTACCTGAACCAGCTGATTTGTGCCTTCTCTTTTCCTCTAAAAAAGCCAAAAAGTATAGTTAATTGAATGTTTTCAGTGGCTTGTTTAAGGATCTTCCTGCTGATTTAACTTCAGTTTCTCATGTCATGTGGTTTCTGATAATTTTGTAGTTTTTTTTTTTTTCTTTTTGTGAGGTTTAACCTCTGATATTAAACTGGATCATGCGTTTGAATGTGACTCTGTTCCCTCAGGACGTCCAGGGGTATAAGTGGGTTCGCTGGCGGGTGTGGCTGTGTCGCTTGGCGGCCCTGCTGTCCTTGGGGCTGCTCCTGATTGTGTTTCACTGGCGCCCGCGCCTCGCCCTCCGCGCACGCTGTCGCTCCTGCCCTCTGGCTTTGGCAGATGTCCTCCTGCTAAGAGTGAGGAACGCAAATGCAGTGTTTGGTTTTAGATCTGCTCATCTTCCACAAAGCCACTAACTGATTCATTTAATTCACAATGTTTTTTGTCAGGACAGTTTTGGCCAGCAGCATGTTGTGGAGGTGCACACAGTGGAGATGGAGGCAGGCAGGTAAGCAGCATCTCCACCTTTAAACCTTAAGAAGCACTCGCTCAGAGAATACAATAGAGACCTGCAGAACTCTGCTGATTCAGCTGTTTCCTCCAGTTTGGAGCTGCTGGGGCAGCAAGAGGAGGCTGATTGGAGAGATACAGTTCAGCTGCACAGAGAGGAGGTAATCTTTGTTTTTCTAGTTATTTTTATATATTATGAAATAATGTCCACACCCTAAAGTTTCCTTTGCTGCATTACAGAAAACGCTACTCCGCTACTACTTGTTTGAAGGGCTCCGTTACATCTGGTTGGACAGGAAGGGGGCTTTCTGTCGCGTTAGGTACTGGAACAACCAACATGAAAACATCTGAATAGAAAAAGCTCTCTGATCACTCCTTATATTGTTACGTTTATCTCATTTACTGCATCTCAACGGCATGTTTACCTGTAAACATAGATTTTTTTTTGTAGTTGAAACTAGTTTCTGTTTTTTTCAGTGTCCTCTGTGAGGACTGGACTTGCAAAGACTTGTATGGCTTCCAGAAAGGCCTGAGTCCTCAGGATCAGAGCTTGAGGTAGGAGATGATGTTTCACTTGAGAGGTTTTAAATTAAGAATGTATAGTTCTTTAAATTATCCTTTTTTTTTGTTCTTTTAGGAGATGTATGTTCGGGGCCAACATTATCGATGTACCTGTGAAGTCTTACATGAGGCTACTGTTTGAGGAAGTGAGTAATGAGTCTGGGGGAATTGAATCATTAACTTTGAGCAGTAATGGGAAATGTATTTATTTGCGCAATGCTTTTATGACCTGCCTTATAACATTCATTGTTCACTGTTACCCTCTAAAAACTCTAGAAAAAGGTTTAAAGTCGTAGAGAAGTTATATTTAAATGTCAAATCATTCTGGCTTAAACATGTATATAAATGTACTCTATCAGACTATATTGTCCCAAAATTAAGAAAATTTCTAAAACCTAACTTATGCAGGCCAGTTAGTTATATGTCAGCTTGTACACCTGAATTCAGCCAATCATATATCAACGGTCATCTGTCAATCAATTTTTTTTCAGTCCTCTAAATTAAAATTGTATGATGGAGGAGACTCATCCACGACCTCCGACACAAAGCTCTCCTCCTCTCGCATGTTTCCGCTGTCCATAGCGTTCCTTGACAGTGTCGTTTCTAAGTCACCAATTTAGTGCTACTTGGTCCCAATGGAATTTCCCATTGGGAACCTAATAGCACTAAGGCTACGTTCACGCTGCAGGCCTTGATGCTCAATTCCGAATATATGCGACTTGTATGTGATCTCCTGTGTGAACTGCAGTCATACAACTCAAGTGTCCCGCATGTGCAGTAGAGGACGCAATGATGTCACAGGCCAGCGTGCTTTGTGTTTACGGAAGTAAACATGGATGGTAGTGCCGGCGCGCATCTAGCGGTCTTTTCCAGCCATAAATACTAAATCTTTTCAATATGGTTAAACATAAATACTGCTCTCCGCACCTTTGTCGGGTATTAATGATGTTCAGGTCGGATGAATCCGACTTGGCCGTTCAGACACAGGTCGCATTTGAAAAGATCAGATTCGTATCGGATTCAGGACCACATAGCCAAGTGGCCTGGTTCGGATTGGAAAAAAATCGGATCTGTGTTGATCAGACTGCCATGAAAAGATCAGATACAGATCGCATATGGGCCAAAAAATCGGATTTGGGTCACTTCAGGCTTCAATGTGAATGTAGCCTAAGTTTCTAACTGGTTAGCAAGATACTTCCGATAAACCGGCCACAACCAAACTTGCGAATCTTCCGCCACAACAATCCCGCCCCCTTGATAAACGACCAATCACATTCACTTTATTCACTCGTGTAAAGTCGTGCACCACTCGGGAGAATTTGGAAATGCAACCGTTGGAACAGCCGCTTCCCTACGACTTAAAAAGAGAACATAAGTTTTAAAATCCTCAGACAGAGACTGTTTTGTAATCAGGCTAGTTAATAGGTTAAAATTGGTTCTGCCTACATTAGACACAAAGCAGCAGAGTATTTTTTTTTACCAGTTATAAAAAAGATCTCCTACTGCACCTTTAAGAGTTTTCAGAAAACCTGCTTATTGAATCGGACCCCAGATCCAGTGGAGTAGTTCATATATTTGCTTAGGTGCTTATTAGAATTTAGGAAAACCTCTTTCCTATTTAGAATATTAGTAAATAGAGAGAAAAATATATGCATTGCCCATTTGTTAAAAGGTTTCCCATTGTTAAAATTGTTAGGGAGTAGATAAAATGCATTTGCAAAAAAGACAGCAATGCAGGGGAGCAAAACTGCTACAGGTGGATTTTTCTAAATTCTTCTTACCGCTGTAAAATGATGCATAGGTTAAAGCTAGTCATTCATATTTCACATGTATACCATGACCTGTTTTTAGTCGAAAGAGAAAACTAGTATTTTTTTCCAAATGTTACCAGCATGCTATAATATTTTGTTTATTACAGCTCTAATGATTTTAGCTTTTGCATTTATTAACTGGTATTTTTTTAAGTGCAGCAGTTGAAGCTAAGAAATGGAGAACGTTTGCTAAATGTAGAAGTACTGGAATAGTGAAGAAACCTTCTGATTGCATAAAGCATTCTACCTTTAAGCTGTGCAGTTCTTTATTGAGAAACAGTGGAAAAATACAAAGCTGATCTTAATCAGATAATTATAACTATGTGCTCAGCTGGCCAGTGTGAAACCCGCTTCTTACATCATGCTTACTGTCTGAAGTGCCTTTTTCCTGTACAACTGTAACTGTCTGGTTTTTTGTTAACTAGAAATATTTCTTAACAGTCGCATCTGTCCATCTTTTAATCCAGGGCAATTGTGTGGGCCCTTTTTTTTCAGCCAGCTGACCAGCAGTGTGGTTATATATATATAAACATTACTCCAGTTACTCTTATAATTCTAAAATTACTTTAAACCACAGGAATTGTATAAAAAAAATAAGTGCTGGAATAGATCTGCAGCTGGAATTCTATGATACCATGCAAAACTAAAACACTGACTAATTCCTTTTCATTTTGTTTTATTCCTGCAGGTCCTCAACCCTTTCTATATTTTTCAAATATTCAGCATCACCCTGTGGACCATTGATGAGTATTATTACTATGCCTTATGCATATTCATTATCTCAGTCATCTCCATCAGTCTCTCATTGTATGAAACTCGAAAGGTGAGCCTGCTATATTATTTATTTAGCCTGATGTGTTTAAGCTGATCTCTAAATAGAATTTCTTTTTTCTTAACCTGAATCCTCTCTTGTTCTGAAGCAAAGTATCACTCTACGCAACATGGCTCAGTTCATCACAAGTGTCACAATATGCAGAGACTCAGGAGGTATGTTTATGATTATGTTTTGTGTGCTGCTTACGTTCTCTAGGATTAGAGGAGTTTAATGGATCTTTAATGCAATAATATTTGTATTGCTTTTGTATTTAAAATGACAATGACTGCTTTGAATTTCAACTATACTGACTAAAAGTGAAAGAATTTTTTGTATTCTGATAAACTTAAGGGTTTCTACAAAGGAGTGCAAGGGTCACACTAAGAGTGTTTTTTCAATAAAGAAATAAAGTCAGAATATTTTTGAAATAATATTAGGTCTATGAAAGTCTTAAAACTATGAGAATTAAATTGTATTATAATGAAAATAAAGTGATAACAGTTGATCTTAGAGAATAACATAACATTACCAGAATAAAGTGGTAACATTAATAGATATAACATTATTGCTGTAAAGACCCAGAGACCAGAGAATTTGTAACATTACAGGATTAAAGTCGTTACAATAGAATGAAGTTACAACATTACAAGAATAAAGCTGTCAAAGCAAGTCGTTACATTACATGAATAAAGTCGTTATGATAGAATAAAGTTGTAATATTACAAAATAAAGGTGTACCATTGCAAAAATAAAGTCATTGCAATACAATAAATTTGTAACATTACAAGAATAAGGGTCTACCACTTTGCAAAAATAGGCATTACAATAGAATGAAGTTGTAACTTTACAAGAATAAAGTTGTTACAATAAAGTTGTGACTTCAAGAATAAAGCTGTAATATTATAAGAATAAAGTTGTAATATTATAAGAATAAAGTTGTAACATTGCAGGGAATTAAGTCGTTACAATAGAGTACAGTTGTGACTTCTAGAGTAAAGTTTTAACATTATAAAAATTAAGTTTTAATATTACAAGAATATAGTTATAATAGAATAAAGTTGTGACTACAAGAATAAAGTTGAAATATTACAAAATAAAAGTCTACCATTGCAAAAATAAAGTCATTACGATAGAATAAAGTTTTAACATTACAAGAATAAAGTCGTTACAATAGAATAAAGTTGTAACATTACAAGAATAAAGTTGTTACAATAAAGTTGTGACTTCAAGAATAAATTTGTAACATAAGAATAAAGTTGTAACATTACAAGAATAAAGTCGTTACAATAGAATAAAGTTTTAACATTAAAAGAATAAAGTTGTTACAATAGAATACATTTGAAACATGACTAGAATAAAGTTGTAACATTACTAGTATAAAGTAATGTTGACTGTCTAAAACTTGAACAACTGAAAAATTTTTACTGTTTTTTCTCATAATATTATGACGTTATTTTCGTAATTAAAAAACGTAGGTCTTAATATGGCTCTACTACTTGGTTATAGTTTTTTTTAAGGGTTTCATGGGTGAAAGTTTGGGTCTCAACCCAAATATCACCACAGAGTACAAGACACAATCAAAAAAGTAAATGGGGACTAATTAATGGGAGCATAAAAAGTGCTTTTCTAGAGCTAAGTTACCTCTGCTTCATCTGAGTTATAACTAGTTATTTTTTAGGGACAATTATAAATCTGCAAATGAAAGCAAAACCGACTTGATGTTGGGCCAACATAAAACTCTTTGATAAAGTCACTGTGTTAGCAAAGTTTACATAATTCGAGTAGCTCTATTTTACAAAATAACTTTTAATTGTATTAAAGTCACTTGCTTTCCAGCATGAATAAATCCATTATATTAACGCTGTTTTCTGCTCTCTCAGTGGAAGAATGTGTGAGCTCTGTGGAGCTGGTCCCTGGCGACTCTCTAATCATCCCCCAAGAAGGTCTGGTGCTGCCCTGTGACGCCGCCCTGCTGGCTGGGGAGTGTCTGGTCAATGAGAGCATGCTTACTGGTATTGAGAATTAAAATGTGTTAGTTTATGACTCTGTGGTATTTAATGGTCTGAGTTAGTCCCGTTGTTGATTTCCTGTGGTGAACCAAGCGTTTAAATCTTTTGTGTTCAGGAGAGAGTGTCCCAGTGCTAAAAACCCCGCTCCCAGCCGGGGACAGGACCTACAGCGCAGAGACTGAGCGCAGACACACACTTTTCTGTGGCACACACATCATTCAGGCTAAAGGAGGACGGCCGGGAGGCAGCGGCGCTGTTGCTGTGGTAACCAGCACCGGTTAGTAGAGGAAATGCTGATGCTGAACCCTCAAAGGAAGCTTCTGTTAGATCACCATTAGTGAATAACAATTGTGCACCATGTCACTCTTTTAGCACTGTAATTTATTATGAATCCATATTAGTTGGCTCTTGAGTCTAAAACTCTCAGCTGGTTCAAAAACCAAACCGGGCTTAAAACAGCTCTTTAGTCAACATAAATTCCGATTTCCTCTCAGGTTTGCCATCGTTCTACCTTCAGGTACGGGGCCGTCAAATGTTTTTTTCTGATTTTAACTGTTCTGGTTCATTCAAAAAATCTTTATTGACACATACAAAGGGCTTTTAAATGGTAATTTTATTAAAAGAATAAAATATCCTAACCAGCTTGGTGTGATTCCAAAAAAGAAAATTAAAACAATCCTCTGGACTTTGTTTCCAAGTTGGAAGACGTTTCGCTTCCCATTGAGGAAGCTTTTTCAATTCAAAATGTCAGTAACAGCGTTGAGTTCAAGGTTTTACACAGTAGCCCAACAAAGCATTTGTTTTTGTTTTAGAAAGAAGCAAAGCAAACTTTTTAGCTATTGTGTTAGAAACTGGGAAACAACGGTAAATTAACCATGGTAAACTGCTAATGTTGCTAACGCTACCACATCAACACTCAAACTCTCATAGGTACCCGAGCAAAAAAGAGAAAGGCGTCTGAATGAGTTCTATTTTATTTTTTTCTCCTAAAACTGATTAAACAAGGATTTAAAGAATATTTTGAAAGGATTTGTTTTATGTTAAATACCAGGTTAGGACCCCTTCATAAAGGAGCCCCCCCTCTTAGACTTAGGCTTAACCTCCTTATCGGAATTTAAGCTAAAGGCCTCCTTAAAACATTACATGTCACCTTTGTTTTTTGGCACAGAGGTTTCAGGTGCACCAGTTTAAAAACTGCCCAAAAAGCAGCTGTTGATTGTCGCTGCTCTCTATGTCCAAAGAGTTATGCTGCTTGTGTTTCTGATGCAGGGTTCTTCACAGCCAAAGGTAACCTGGTCAGCTCCATCTTATACCCTCAGCCCATCAACTTTCGCTTCTACCAAGATGCTATGAAGTTCCTGCTCATCCTCGGGGTGATTGGTAAGCTCTATCGGGGTCTCTACTATCTCACTAAAACTTGCTTATTTTTTTTCTAATCGTATTCAACATTTTCCTCAGCTCTCATGGGTACTGTCTATATATTTGTGATCCTCTTCAGAAGCAATGTAAGTGCTCTTATATGAAGACTATAGATTTTTCCATTAAGGTGAAAGGGGTTAATGCTGCTTGATGTCTGTCCAGGTGACCTGGCTGCAGCTAATTATCCGAAGCCTGGATGTCGTGACCATCGCAGTGCCTCCTGCCTTGCCAGCCGCCATCACCACGGGAACTATTTACGCGCAGAGCAGGCTGAAGAAGCGTGGCATCTTCTGCATCAGTCCTCCACGAATAAACATCTGCGGAAAGGTGTCAGTGTTCTGCTTCGATAAGGTGATGCCGGAAGCTGCTCCCCGCTCGTTTATTTGGAGTAAACTCATGTCTGCTTTACATGTTGGCATCAAGATTCGACTTAATTTGTTTTTCCCAGACAGGGACATTGACAGAGGAGGGTCTGGATGTGTGGGGGGTAATGGAAAGTGGACCTGTCGGTTTATCAGAACTGGTCCCTGACCCTACGCTCCTGCCACCAGGGCACATGAAGTCTGCTCTGGCCTGCTGTCACACCGTCACTCTGCTCCATGGTGAATCCCTCGGAGACCCCCTGGAGCTCAAGATGTTGGAGTCTACAGGCTGGGTATGAAAAGATGCAGCTCCAATTAGTTCACTTTGTTTATTAGTAATGGCACAGGACTTGGAATATATCTATGCATAGAATATAGCTTTTCTTTTCCTTTTTTTAAACAAATCAGATAAACCTTACCTGTCTTAAGAAAGTTTGGAATACTAAAATATTTTTTTCTATTCTTTTGTTTTATTATTTTATATATTATTATATATTAGATTTGATGATAATATCATGGTTTTCTGAGGATCTTGTGGGGTCAATTTTTAAACACTGGTGTTGAATGGAGGCACATTTGTGCATATTTTCAGGCACACCTCAAACATTCCGCTTCCTTGTATGACATCATTAGTTCAAACAGTTATATAGAGGAATAAACACAGAGAGAATGTCCATTCTACATGCTGAAATTCAAATCAAAAGGAAAAGGACTTTTTAATACGCCTGTAAAAAGAGTTTTATTATCGACATGGACTTAAAGGCCACTCAGCAGGGAAGAAGCCACCATTCAAAGGCAAGAAGAAGCAGATTAAGCTTTATGAAACACATGTTTTTAAGTGTGATAAAACTGAATTTGGAGTGGCTATGATCAACACGGTACCGTTCTGAGGAAAATTTGGGAAGCTTCCAAACCTTCGAACACCCCACCTAATTTTAAGTATGATAGTGGCATCATTATGCTGTGTGAGTGTTTTGCTGAATGAAGCAAAATTAGTTTAAATGGACAAAAACCTTAGGCATACAACCAAAAAAATAAAAAATATCAATGTATTGGAGTGGCCTCAACAAAGATTTTTAGAATAGTAAATAGTCTTTATTTTGGCAAATAGAAATAATGCTAACTGTCCTAAAAGAGAAAAGGGATAGGTGCAGTTAAAGTCAGACAATGAGGGAAAAAAAACGTGTGTCTTTTTATGCAGAGGATCTTTTAATTTCATCAGTTTCAATTAATAAATCAGTGTTAAAGTCATTTTTTTGTTTTGTTTTTTTGTTTGGTGTGACTCAGATTCTCCAGGAGCCAGAAGGAGATGGAGATGTTATGCACTCTACGTTTGGAGGTCACAAAGTTTTGGCAGTTATGAGACCTCCAACTCAAAAGCCTCTATCTCAGGGAACTGTAAGTGTCTCAGCAATGTTGTTCAAAAAAGCCTATTAAGCTCTTTTTCCACGGTTATTTGCACCTCATTAGTGTAGGAAAGACTTTCTAAACCAGCAGCTGCAATTGCATGTTAATGATTTATATGAACCAAACAGCGTTACATCACTGTGTGCTCACACAACATGCCACGTGTGAGATGAAGATGGAAAAGGTGTCACTGAACCAACTCCTTTAAAATAAACTGGGCGCTGTTTATTTCTACCATGTTTTGTCACTAGAGCAGAGGCTGGGAGCCGTTATGTCTATCACACAAGACAATGAACAGTCCAACTCTTTGAAAGTGAGTCCCTTACAGTATATAAACACACACCCGATCCGGTAAGAGCAGGATCTCTGTAGTGCTCATAACAATAGTCGTACACAGTCTGTAACTATGGCGATTATCATACAGCTTCATCACCTCGAGGTTCATCGTATGCTAAAAGCAGAAGTATAAACTGTCAGCATGGATTACAAAAGAATAGAAACATCTGAAAAACGACAAATTGGTGTGGAAGTGAAAAATGTTAATTCCTGTAAAGGCGCCCTATCATTTGTTCCTTTTAAGCGGTTTTGTTTAACTTTCTAAGTCAGCTTCTGTTGTACTCTCTTCCCCTGATTACTAATCAGGTTTGTTTTTGCTCATTTTACCGCAAATGTTAAATTTACCTCTTTTTGAGTGCTTCATTTGTAGCACTTTTCTCTAAAAAAAATTTTTACATGGGATTTTTGAGAAACGGTTGTTTCTAATAGCATAGAGGAGAATTTTCTAAAGCAGGGATGCACAAAGTGGAGACCCCTCATAGACACCAAGTAGTGCTTCGCAACATGGTTTTTACAATCATTGTGAAGTGATCCTTTATGTATGTGAGTATTAATGCCTAAACAAGTATTTAAGTATATAATAAATACATGAATATGAACGTTTTATAAATAAATGTATAAAATAAGTATGTGTAATAATAAGTATATAACATCTAATACACGTTTTAAACATGAAATATAATCCAATTAAACGATCAAATGTGCCATTAAATAATGAAAATCTGTTTAAAATGATAAATGAAATGATAATAAATATAATTAAAAAAAAAAAATTTATTTAAAAAACAATATAATTACTTCACTTTATACTTTTCAATAAACTTATCATGCAGTGAATTAATGTATTTTTCTGTGTTCGCCATTTTTATTTTGGGGGTTCACAGGCAGAAAAGTAAGAAAAGCCCGACTTCTTTTGCACGGTTTTTCACATTTCCAAATATATGCGACTTGTTTGTGATCTCTGTGCCAACTTAAGTGCACTGCATGTGCAAAAGAGGACGCAATGACTTCACAAGTGAGTGTGTTCTGTGTTTACGGAGGTAAACATGGACGGTAGAGCTGGAGCGTGTTAAAGGCTCTATGTATGCACCTTGAAGCTTTCTCTCTTCGGTTCTTTTTCCTGAAAAGAAATAACGCTTCATAACTTATATGTATTAAATAACTAGGAGAAATGACAACAGATTTTGAGAAATTATAACCATACTCAGACCAGAGAAGTTGATTAGAGCTTACAGAAGGCAGCTGCTCACCTGGCGCCCAGATTAACAGTTAAAAAGGCAATTTATACATCTCCAGTCAGCCTCATCATTACATCATACACGTTAGCAGATGAGTAGACATCCATGGATCCAACCTTATCAAAATATTACACTTTGTTCTTAGCTGAAGGACACCGCTCTCATTCCATTCCCAAATTTTTGCCAGGTACCGAATGAAGATTATAACGGTATATCCAGACAGAGGAACTGTCTTAATTAGATAAACTATTGTGGAAAACATCAGTTCTGACGGCAACAGGCAGCTAATATTAAGGTATAATAAACTCACCCATTATCTATGATAATTATCCTAACAAGCGCATCCAGCAGTCCTTCATTTCTTTCCCAGCCTCAGCCAGTGCACTAACAACACAATCTTTTCAAGATGGTTGAAAATAAAAACTGCTCTCTGCATTATTTTCCACCCTGGTTGTTTTTCTTGCAGCTTCTGAGTAGCAGGATGCAGAATAGCGACCTTTGTTCAGTATCAATGACATTCAGGTCAGATGAATGCGACCTGTCCGTTCAGACACAGGTCGCATTTCAAAAGATCCGATTCGTATTGGATTCAGGACCACATCACCAAGTGGCCTGGGTTGATTTGAAAAAATCGCATCTGTGTTGATCAAACTGTCATGAAAAAATCAGATACAGGTCGCATATTTGCAAAAAAATCGAAGCACTTAAGGCTGCTGTGTGAACGTAGCCTTAGACACCCAATTCGACTGACTCAACTTAGTCACAACATGTCAAGCTGCAATTACTGAGTTTCAACAAAAGGACGCCTCGCTGCTTAATGTCACATAATACAAGACAGGTTCAACTAATCAGTGTTGCTGCGCACATATGCAGACCGGAGGGGCAGATTTACCATTAGGCAAAACTAGGCAGTTGCCTGGGGCCCCAAGTTCCTGGGGGCCCCATAAAACTCCTGTTACATGTACAGTTAATACAGCTATTATTAATTTGTGCATATTAATTATGTTTTTTATGAAAAATCCTTTCGGGGCTGCTCAGTGGTGCAGTGGGTAGCACTGGTGCCTTGCAGCAAGAAGGTTCTGGGTTCGATTCCCGGCCCAGGGTCTCTCTGCATGGAGTTTAGCTTATAAAAATGTTGTTAATCCCTAACCAATCATTGGTCTAGATAACAGTCATTAATGGACTCTCACATTAAGGTCTTATCTTTGTTTTGGTTCTAAAATGATCATCTTGTCAGACGGACAGTGCAAGTAAGTGATCAAGTGTGTTAAACCGTATTTGTACTGTAAAGGTGTTGCCTGAATTTAAAATTGCAAAGAAAAGAGAAAGTGTTTTTCATAAAATATAAATCACACATTTTATTTTTCTATTCTCCCATCAGTTCTCCAGTGAGGCAGTGGCCATCGTAAAGAGGTTTCCCTTCTCCTCAGCCCTGCAGAGGATGAGTGTTGTGACGGTGGCCCATAGGGGGCGCTCTGCTCTAGCTTTCCTCAAAGGTTCCCCAGAGATGGTGGCTAGCCTCTGTCGTCCTGATACAGGTTCTACCAAACTGAGCAGTTTACACCTTAACTACATCCTCCCACTTCAGATTTAATTCTTTATTAAAACAATGTTATTTATTTGTTTATTTTCTTTTTTCTTCAGTTCCAGCTCAGTTCTCAAGCACACTACGTACCTTCTCCAGTGAAGGCCTCAGGGTTCTGGCACTTGCCTGCAAACCAGTAGACGTAAATTCTGACTTGATGAACATCGAACGGTGAGAATAACTGCAATACATATATTTATTTCTAACCGTTCAAGATTGTTGCTCTGTATATGAAGGCAGCTTTTTGTCTGTCTGCAGGGGGGAAGTAGAGAAAGAAATGCAGTTCCTGGGCTTGTTGATGATGAAGAACCTGGTCAAACCCGAGAGCCCAGAAGTCATTAGCACCCTGACACTCGCTCACATTCGCAGTGTTATGGTCACTGGTGAGAACCTATTGGAATCCTCCCTTCTCTATTCCCGATTGTTCCCTATCACAGCTAGAAAGTTCAGCGTGTTTAGTTTTATGATGGAGATGAAGAGAAGTAACAATAACTGCGAAGAGGAGCTAAAATAATACACATTTTTCAAACAAAAAGATGAAAAGTGTCAGTGTCTATTTGGGAAAATTACTAAATAAAATCCAATAGAGCCAACTGCTGTCAGAAATCACCTGTTAAAACCTATTTTGGATTCAATCTAAAAATGAATCTAATTGTTCTTCGAGTGTGTAAAGTCAGGCATGTAGGCTACATGCCGTTCATCTAGCAGAAGATCCTGTTGGTAAATGAGACAAAAAAAAATCCCTATTTACCCCCAAATGTAAACAGCCATTTGGAAAACTAAAGGTTTTTCCAATAAATCATCCCTGACTGCTATTTGTAAAGGTTTTAAACATTGTTCTGTGCCCCACCCAAAAAAAAATCCAAAAGTTCACTTTAAAAGTTTTAGAGGAAACATAAACCTGATTTAATACCTTTGTTTATTTCCCATCCCCTGAGGCTAACCCAAATTTTAGCATTTATGGATGAAACAGTATTTTGACAAATGTGTTGGCGCCCTCACCTTGTAGTATGGTGTACTTAAAAAAAAAATCTGCTGGAGATTGCAAAACGCTACAGGCTGTGGTTTATATTACAGCAGGACCCCTAAAAAAAACAAAGCTACAGCTAATTAATTAAAGCATTATCATGTTAGACTAATCCAGTCAAAAGGCCGAAACTCAAAATACATCCTTTATCGAATCTGAGTTGGCGAGAGCTATTTTAAGAGGAAAAATTAACTAAATGCTTTGTCTTAATCTATGCATAGTTGGTAGAAACGTATCAGTTGTGAATGCAGTATAAAGAATTTCTAAGTTCCTCCACGTAACATAGGGCTCTGGAGCCACATGGGGCTCTTTAGACAAGCGGTCACGAACCTTTTTACAGCTGAGGGCTAATTCAGGGGCACTTTGTCACAGGAAGGGCTACCAATACTGACCTATGAATGGCAAGGGTTAATGTTCACCTACACTTCATATATTATATACATATCTTTATTGTTTCTTTAAATTTATAATTTTCTTTTAGACATTTTCATTTTTGAAATCTCTATAAATGCTTAAATGCCATATATGATTAAATGATGAAATGTTCTATAACCCAATTAAAAAAAGAAGAGAAACAGAATACAGTGAAATTTCAAACGTAGCTCACTGATGAGTTGTTCTATTTTCAGAAGACTCTAAGGGCACCCCTTGTGGTCCTTGAGGGCCCCTTGGTGCCCACGGGCACCATGTTGGTGACCCCTGCTTTGGACACTCAACATTGGCTTCATCACTTTGGCTGAAATTGATGACGACACCTTGCAAAATGGGGTCTCCTGCGCTGTCAGGACCTGAAGTTTATTCCAGAAGTTATATTCGAAGCCTTTGGGAATAACGCTCAGCACGTGTTTGCTGCTGGGTTAGAATTTATCACAGTGTTAAACTGAGCATAGGAGCAGTTTAAATTACACAGCAAGCAAAAATCCTCATAGGACAGCCATCCTCTATTTTTCTTTAGAAAATATCTTAAAGACCAAATGCCCTTTTCCATCCAGCCATCCAAATACAGAGACTTATTTCTATGTAGCACATATCTATTATTCCAGATAGGAGTTTGGTGGGGAGAAAAATTGTGCGTGTACATAAGTTTCTAGCACAACAACACTCGTTTGTGAAAGGAAGCTAGCTTCACTGCGAGTTTATTGACGCTTCTTTTACTTTAGAAAGACTTCAAATCAACTTCGCTTTTACTTTGAAAGTCTTCGAATAAACATCTGGTTCTAACAGTGCAGGGGACTTCAGCCAGGGTCCTCATAGTGCAGCTCTGGGTTCTGACCACTGATCTCTGTTTATTCACTGAATTGCTAATTACCCATTGGTAGTATGGGGTTGAAGTGAAGCTACCAACCGCCATATTGGTACTCCCTAGTTAGTCTGGTAGCAATGTAAACAATACGTGGGCTACAGCTTCTAACAATGATGATGTTCTCATTTTCAGAGAGGCTTAAGATTTTGAAATAAAGATAAAATAGTCACATCACATTGCATCATCATTATAAAGTCAATGAAGTCTATAAATCATTTAATATAACATTATACAAATCCATCACAATAAAATGAATGTATTAATGGAATATAATAATAATACAGATGTCCTAAAAGTGCTAAAATTGATTATGTACATGTAATATACATGTATTTATTACATTGTTATGGTAATTACATCTTACATATAATTTTAAGATTTTACATAAAGACTGAATTACAAGTGCATATCTGTTAATGTTTTCGTATTTTTCTGTTTGTTAATTATGCATGATACCAAATACTTTTATTCTGTGTCTCTGCATTAGCCTTTAAATCTGACATACATTTACAATAGAGCTAAATTAATTAACCAATTTAATAACTCCACAGAGCCTTAGTTTCTAGACTAGCAGAAGCACATAAATTGGTAAAGTAACCGGTAACATCAAGTTCATATTTTGCTTTTTGCTCTTCGTTACAACAAGAATCTGATCATTTGAAAAAAACTATACAAACAAGTATGTATGCACACACTGACACTGACAGTGAGACTGTAAAACGACTCCCCACAGCCGGCAAACTGCTTGTTTTTGCAGCCAAATGCTACACATGTACATTTTTACTACGCGTCTCTGTGGGAGCGGGGAGTACCAATATGGCGGCCGATGGCTTCACTTTTTTGGGGCAATCAGCAATCCAGTGAATAAATAGAGATCAGTGGTCCTGAAAGTGCAGCTCTATATCGACACCCCTCTCCAAATATTAGCAACTTGTAGATATTTGTTAAACTTATCGTCCCTCTTCTTTTTTTATAAGTTATGTTTGAGGCTCCAAACAAGTTTTATAAACAGGAATTAAGTAATTTTTTGTAAGTCACAAAATAAATTCACGCTAGTTATAACAGAAATAGATATTTTCACCTTTTTTAAATATAATTTTCAAAAAATATCAACAAACTATTTCATAGGTTTTTTTTCCCTTTATTTTAAAATCCAAAATATGAAATGGCTTTTTTTTAATTAATTTTTTTTTTTTTTATGTAGAAAACGACAAAACTCTCTTGCAGTTGATATTTATTTTAAATAACATTTAGCTTTTTTTTTATTTTTTTAGGTAATGTTTGCTTCTCTGAACAATTTTTATTAGATGGAAAGAAGTGACTCTTTGGATTGTAAAGGTTGCAGAACCCTGCTCTAGGTTGTGATTCGATCCTACTATAATATGCTACAGTTAATAAAAAAAAAATGTGCTATGATTTTTAAGACAGTAAATTTATGCGTTTTTTTTCCCTCTTTGGTTTGTTCCTTATTACTTAGGGGACAATATTTTAACAGCCGTGAATGTAGCAAAGAGCTGTAGGATGGTGGGATCTGATGAGAAGGTGATTTTTGTCATTGCGACCTCCCGCACTGCTGAATCCATGCCCAGTTTGAGGTTCAGTGTGGAAGATGGTGGCCCCACTGCTACCCAGAGCCCTGCAGGCATTAATCAGGTCAGTTTTTCACTGCTGACACACTGGGTGCATCATTCTTCACATTAAGTATTGCTCAGATGACTAGAGAAATAATTTTTTAACCAATCTGAGGAGGGGGGTTCTTGTGTATTAATGTTAACATATACATATACAGCATATTCTTTATTTTTTTATTTAGTAATGTTATTTTATTTTCCACCCTGTCCCCTCAGGGCCTGTATCAGGCTGGTTTCGGCTATCATTTAGCTATTAATGGGAAGTCCTTCGCTGCCCTCTGTGACCACTTCCCTGAATATCTTCCAAAGGTAAAATAAAACTTATAATTTCTCCATAAATGCTTCCCAATCATGGAACGTATGAATCCAGGGATATCATAACTGTGTTCTTTTATAGGTTTTAATGAAAGCTACTGTATTTGCACGCATGGCTCCTGACCAGAAAACCCAGCTGGTAAAAGAGCTGCAGAAGTTGAAGTAAGATCAGGATTTTCTTGGAAGAGATACTAAGAAATAAATTAACAAGATATAAGTTATGATAGAGAATAAGATAATTAGAATGTAGTCGCCTTGTTGTTATTTCTGCAATATTTGGTGCTGTATGCACTCATACCATGGGCTGTTTTCTCATGTCTGATTGGTGGATATTGATGAAACTGATTGATATGGTAAAATTATCTGCAGCTATCGGGTTGGCATGTGTGGAGACGGAGCCAATGACTGCGGCGCCCTGAGAGCCGCCGACGTCGGAGTTTCCCTGTCTGAGGCCGAGGCCTCGGTCGCCTCGCCTTTCACTTCCAAGACAGAAAACATCAGCTGTGTTCCGCTGCTGATCAGGTGAGGATCCAGGTGGCTTTTAAAGGAGGAGTCGGGAGGAAAACAGAGGATTAGGTGTTTAAGGTTTCAATAAAACTTCAGATATTTGAAGTTCGATTTGTTTGGTTTTGTTTTCGCAGAGAGGGCCGATGTTCTCTGGTCACATCCTTCAGTCTCTTTAGATACATGGCGCTTTACAGCCTCATCCAGTTCTGCTCCGTCCTCATCCTGAACACAGTGAGTTACAATGAAGAAACTCCACTTTCTTAGCTTTAAATCTGTTAAAAAACATTTCTTCTTTTAGTTTCAAGGCAAACTTTTAACAAAGTCTTTGAATCAACCACAGTTTCCTCGGTATAACAGAATGTTCTGTCCTGATTGCTTTTAGAGTTTAATGCAATATAGAAATCAGTTTCATGCCTACGTTGCATTACATTTATTTTCTGTGCTTAATGGTACAAATTTCCATGATACTTTAATTAAATAATTTCCTTTAAGGAACATTTTAAAAATATTTTTATCCAGTAAAGTTTGTTTTTTTTGCAACATATGTTGCTAGAAATTACTGGATAAAAATATGTTCCTCAAATGAAATTCTTTTTTTAATAAAGTATTAAAAGCAGTTTTCTTAAAAGAGTAACAGTAAAAGAAGGCGATGCTACGGTACACTGAGGTAACCTGATCATTGTGGGAAAACTGCACTAAACAAAGCTGAGAGTTTCTGTTGATCTGAGGTTTCCAGGTTACTGGTTCCACTGCTTAGGAGTATAAAATCCAAAACCATATTTGATTCATCAAACATAAGAAAATATATTTTTACTGTAACTATATTCAACTGAGGCCTTTATTAACACAATTACAGTAATTTATCCTGTTTAAATGCATGTTTTACCTTCATCCATTTTTAACAAGAAACTATTGTGTCTTTGTCTTTAAATTACTTTATCTAGACATTATGTTTTTAGAATGATAGTAGGAAGCAAACAGGTTGAATTTATATACTTCTTAGCTTTCTTAACGATGCTAGGCTTTCCCATTTTGTTACCAAAAACAATAGCATTCTGCTTTTCTGCTCAAAGAGAAATCTGAACTATGGTCCTTTTATTATAAATACATCATAAAATACAGTTAAAATTTGTGGTATATTGGTGTTATAAAGTAATACCAGGGTAAAAAGTTATAAAGTTGAGTTTCACCAGGACTAATATGTTAAGAGATGTTTTTGTGTTCCATTACTTAAGCTAGGGGAGTGTGTTGTGAGTAAGGAATAAAGTAGCCTGAGAATGGAGCCCTGAGGAACCCCAGATTTGATCTTTGCTCAAAATAGCAATTTCCCGATGATGGAATCAATCGATCTGAACCGATTTGATTCACTATTACACCATTCATTTCTAGTCTACCAGTTATGATTTACTGTGTCAGGTCTTTTTATACAAACATCTTACTTAATAGAAAATATAACCGCAAATGTTTAAACCTAACTGTTTAAGACCGTTTTAAAATTGTTCCAAAGTTCTTGTAACTAATCGCTCCACTCCACAGGAAGTTTTTAATTGATTTCTTTACCTTTGTTTGCAGGTGATGACAACGATGGGTGACCTGCAGTTCCTGTTCTGTGATCTGTTCCTGGTGACTCTGCTGGCCATCGTGATGGGTAGAGGAGGTCCCAGTGAGGAGCTGCATCCATGGCGACCTGCAGCAAGCCTGCTGGCCCTGCCCGTGTTCGGCAGCCTCTTCATTCACACCTGCATGATCATCCTGGGCCAACTGGCTGCTTTCTTTATCACCACCACCCAGGAATGGTAAGCTATTGCTACTATTTATATGGGGTTTAATTACTTTTTGTGATTATGGCACTAAAAATTACATTTTTTATTATGTTTTTTAGGTATATTCCATTAAATTCAACCGTGTTTGGAGTAGAAAACCTCCCCAACATGGAGAACACGTGTGTGTTTGCTTTAGCGGGTTACCAATATATCATCATGGCAGTGGTCGTCACTAAGAGCTTTCCCCATAAGAAACCTCTCTATAATAATGGTGAGTCAGCAAAGAAATTCACAGACATTTCAGATCTCTTCTACAGAAGAGTATTAGGGCCACTGAAATAAATAAAAAGACGTTAATTGATTTTTAAATATTATTTCGGTTTAATAAGGGAAAAAAGTCAGAATTCTGACTTTTTTCTCAGAATTATGACTTTAATATAGATGGGCACCATGAAGGAAGAGATGTGGGAGTACTACGCTTCACTGACAAAAATGCGAGTTGTTTGGGAGGGCCAGTGACAAATTGGTGGAAAATGGCGGAATTAGGCGACTTTTTACGTGCCAGATGGGTCCCCGCTGATGCTATTTCAGTAATGGAAGAGCAGAAGGTGATTAAAACAAGAGAGCTAGTTTAGTCTCTAAAACAGACATGGCTACAACTTGATGCTAACATGTTTGTTTGCTGTCAGAATTCAGTCATAATTCTGGGATTAAAGTCAGAATTCTAAAAAAAAAAAAAAGTCAGAATTCTGAGATTAAGCTCGGAATTCTGAATTTTGTTTCTCATGTTATACTGAAATAAAAAAAAAAATCAGTTTTAGTAAATCAGTTTTCAGTAAAATTAAAAAATCTCTTCCGTACTCTTCTCTTGAGCCGTCCTGTTCTTTATTTGTCATGTTGATTGTAAAACTGGATTTTGATCTTCTTTCCAGTGATCTTCCTCTGTGTGCTGCTGATCCACTTTGCCATAATGACATTGCTGGTGTTGTATCCGGGTCCCTTCTTCGGACGAACATTTGAACTGTACAACTTCACCGACATGAACTTTAAGATGCTGCTCGTTGCCGTTGCTGCTCTCAACTTCCTGTTGTGTTTTGTGGTAGAGGTGAGTTAACACAACAATAATCAGGGATCACTTTCACTCTATGGACCAAATTTACACTGCTAAAACTCATCTAAAAATAAGTAAAAATCATGCATGTACTTTAAGCAGGGAAATGGAAAGAGTATTTCTGCCCTTAGAATAAGATAATTAGAAACTATGCACTTGAAATGAAATGGTAAAGCTGTTTTATTTCCTCATTGTTAACTCTATTGGTAAATTGTCTTACTTAACTGGTCAAATCAAGGGAAAATTAACTTATTTTGCATCTTAATTGAGACGCAGCTTAAAACCTCCTCATGATGACATGTTCAGGCCGAGACGAGCTACACATTCAGTGGCTCTAAAATTAACATACCTGAGTTAAAATTTAAAGTCTTTGTTCCCTAAAAACGATACAAAAACATTTCAAAATCATTTCCTGAGCTCCCCACAACCTCAGATCCTAAAACTAATACTTTGTTGAACAATTGTTGAAATTATTTGTAGCTTTCACTATGCATTAGCAGTTTACATCTGCTAATGCATACAAAGAAAGAGATAAACATAAAATAACATTCAGGGGTTATAGTGTAATTTTCTTGATGTAAACATGACTACAAACTAGTTTGTAAAAAAAAAAAAAAAATCTGTCCAAAGGTAGCATTCTGGGACAGGGGAAATGTCCTGTCCTGCTGTCACAGCAAAGTTTGCTATCATTTCCCCCCCAAACTGATGAACAGACTAAACCTACTGTAATCTGGTCAGTGAGGCTTTTAAAAGGGCTCACTGGAAAACTGTATAAGCTACAGTAGCTTCTGTAATGTTCTGATCATGTTTTACATATCAATAGGTTTTTTTTTATTATTACTGGGATAATATTTGTCCCAGTTTGACAAAATATGCAAATCTAAATGAAGAATAGCATTAAAAAAAATTAGACTGCTTACAGCTTAGAACAGGTATAAAATTCGTAATGATTTAATAAACATGAATGTTTTTTTCCCTCTCCTCCAGCTGCTGATAGATTTGGGCGTTTTGAACTGCCTACGGTCGCTGCGAGGGAGCCGTCCATCCAAAAAACAGTACAAACGCCTGAAGGCTCTGCTCTCTGAATCCACATCATGGCCTCCACTGAATCAAACCCTGTCCCCCACAGAAAACACAGTCATCTCCTTCAGCTAGCATTTACCGAGCCTAGCGCTGGACTCACTGGAGCTTAACCATGTTTGATGTCTGAACATCACCACTTTTACCAACACTGCAATGTTTACCTGCCAAATAAAAGCTATTTTTTAAGTCTGTGTGTTTTCAGTTACAACAACTGTTTATTTGTTTGATAAATATCTGCCATATATATATATATATATATATATATATATATATAGTTTGATTCAGTCAACTTTTACTGGCAGTATCTGTTTTGTGCGTAAATTACTTTCTATTGTGAGAATAGATTTTCTTTATTCACATTTCTTAACAAATGTATACTTTTTGTTCTTAAACCAAAGCAGTAAAACCAGAACCAGGAAGAGAACGGTTTGATCGATATGTAGCATCCCAGATATGTGCGGCTTTGAGATCTAAAATGGTGTGAAATAATCACACAATAAACAACCCCCCTGAAATAAGACCCTGCAGACATTTTCCCGATCAATCTAATGTAAATTTCTGCAGTGGTCAGAAATATACAACCCATCTGAAAGATCCTATCTTTTCTTGGTCATGGATTTCTTTTGGAACAACTCTACTAGCACTATAAGCTCTTCAGTGAAAACAACTGCCATGGATTACTGTGAAAGCTCAGGTTTTATCTGCTTACCACTAGAGGGAGCTTAGTCAGCACTAAAGGTGTTTGTGATCAAGATGCATCTAAAACAACTGTAATATGTTAAAATATTATGGTTTAATGTCAGTTGTTTTTGAAAGTAAAGCTCATAGATGTCATCACACATTTTAAGCCCTTACATTGGAGAGTTAAAGGGAAAGTACTAAAGTTTAAAAACTGCACAAGGACAGTAAGCCATAAAATATTGCAAAAAAGATAAAAGATCCAAGCATATTCATGTAAAGTTAGGTAGAAGGAAAAAGTGTTGCGGGAAAAGGTTCCCCAACAACAGAAAGACAAGCAATACCCAAATAAAGAATTCGAGGGAGTGTCACAAGCAGTGGACAGAGAATCAATACATCCTTTATCAACGCAGTGGACCTGAAAAAAACAAAACTTCAAAGCATTTATTTTGTTTTTGACAAACTTTAGACAGATACCGATTTCAGTCAGACTGAAAATAAAAATAATTTTACTGTCAAACAATGGGGAAACAGGTGTGACAGTGGCAAAAACAAGTAGACAAATGAAAGCTCACAGGTACCCACAAGACTACATAATACAATAAAGACCCAAATTTTAAAGGATAAAGAAAAAAACAGCTCAGAAAACAGAGGACAGGGTGGTTGTCTGTTCAATTTTCAAGTTTAAAAGAAATGATGTATACAGACGCTTAATAAGCAGACTAATAATTACAGTGCAAATTAATGTATGCATGAGAAAACCCCCCATTATTGATCAGATAAAGAATCTGTCCAACTAATACTATGACTGTGATCACCCATTGGGCCTGTTTGGAGAAACAAAGATTATGAAGTTCAACAACCACTGGGAGGACGGATCTGCAGGAGCGCTCCTTTGTGTGTCTTGGGTGCTTGTGCACCGGTCTTTCACTGAATCAGCTTCATGCATGGGGTGGAAGATATTAATAGTTCAACAGTGATGCTATTTTTCTTTCTGGAGTCAAGGCAGACAGCACTGTGAGGATCGTGTTCTTTAATTTCTCCAGCACATTTAACACAATTCAGCCTTTCTTTCTTTGTGAGAAACACCAGAAGACTCTAGTAGAGGCATCAACAATCTTCTGGATCAAAGACTACCTGACAAACAGACCACAGTTTGTTAGACTGAAGTTAACAGCACAGGAGTACCACAGTGGACGGCACTATCATTCTTTCTTTTTACTCTGTATATCTCCATTCTCCAGTACAAGACAGTCATGTCATCTGCAAAAATACCTGGGAGAATTAGGCTAAAATAGATTTAAAATTTAGTGTTTGCCACTAAATGCAAAGAAATATGAGGAAAGTGCCCACAGAAACGTGACTGAGGATTTTTTTTTCTAAACTTTTACATTCAGTACCCAATACCTTTGCTTGTATTTGGATGTTCTGATTACAGAGCACAGTCTAAGAAATGTGGAAGTGGTTCTCTTTTTAAAGATTTTTTTTTTTATTTTTAGTTATTTATTTATTATTATTACCTTAAATAGATTTCTTCACAGCCATTGTGGTTTGAAGCTCCCCATCACCTCTGGGCTTATTATGGACTGTAAACCAGTGTTTGCATATCTAAATCAGATAATCACCCATGTCAGACACTTTACCCTGTAAGGGCTGAAGCTGTGAAATATGTCAAACCCATTTTACAGTCTTGGCTATATCATTCGTCCATGTGAGTATTAACCTGTAAAAGATTTTTTTTGTTTCAGATAAAAACAGAGAGTTATTCTCCAGTCTGCAAGGCCTAATAAGAGCGAAGCAGAGTCTACTGTTGATCAACTTAAAACAGCCCTCTACAACAACAGCATTCTGCACTCCTGATCTATATGAACATTTTGTTCACACGGTAGATGAAAAGCAAAAGTATATGAAGTCAGTCCGTTTTTAGGAACATAGGCAGAAACAGGAACTTGTGGATTACCTCTGAATCTATTTGCATCCGAGTGCGGTGAGTTCTAACTGGGTGTACTTCTCATTTGCAGCTGGTAAAATAGATGTTCTTGCCTCACATGACATTGTGGGTGATGCTGATATCTCTTTTTGTGCCTCATTCTGTTTTTATTATCCTTTCAGAGCAGAACATTTCTTGAGATTGAGATATTTTCTCACATCTGACTGAAAAATAATTTCTAACTCCTGACTGGTTTACATACCCCTTCATTGGTTTAAAAAAATGGGTTAATTACTTCTTGTGCACAACAATGTTATCAGTCTTGCCTGGTTTGTGCCACACAATATACGGAATTCAACACAGACCTTTAAAGCAGCACATCCTCCACTTTAGAAACTGTTCAAGTTCTACAATCACTATTCTCCCCTAAGAGCAATTGATACAAATCATCTAAAAGTTGTGAGAATCTAAGAGCTGCAACAAATTTGTTTTTTATTAAATCAGGACTACTTCTTGGTAGCAAATATTTAAATGTCTGAATTTTGCTGGGAAACCCAGGTTGTCTTGACCACCTGTACATGTCAATAGCTTGGTTTATAATTTCAAGTTACTAAACATTAAATCAAAGTAAGCACTGGTATAAAGGTGACAAACTACCACAGCTTAGCTAGAGTGTACGTCAGCGGCAATTTCTCATTTAAAACTGGGTAAGATACTAAACCTCACATGTCAATTTTGTAATATTGATAAAAAATACATTTGTGAACTTCACTAATGTAGTCGTTAAATATGCACCAAAATGAACATGATTTCATGAGTATGTGGCGCATTAATCGGCTGTTGAGCCATGTTTGTGCGTGATCTCCCCTCTGCTGTGGAGAAGCAGGACACTGCCGGTCATTGTCGATGAGAAATCCTTGTTGAGGTTTGAGCCTCCGTCTATTGAGGTAGGTAGAGAGAGCCCTGATTGGATAACACTAGAAAATGTGTCATTTCTAGTGAGGCTAAGACTCTTACCTCTTATTTTTTTAAATCAGTATGGGATTTAGACAAAAAAAAAAAGAATTTCTAGAATATCAATAGTTAAGGTCTGTAATAAAAGATTTAAGATGTAATGAAGCAGGTCTACAAATGCCACCAAATATAGAGGATTTACTAAACATTAATCCCCCAAAATACTGTCCATATTATATAGGAGTTTATCCAGAATAGATTAATCTATATTACTTCCCAATGGAAAATGGAAAAATGATTTATCAGTTTGGCCTAGTCAAAATGTATGGTATAAATAATGTCAGATTTAATTTAGAACAAATTCAACACAAAATCCATCATAGAGTATGTTATACAGGCTAACAGATGTTAAGATTAGTTTTGCAGTCTGATATCAGCTTGCAATGCTAAAGCAATGCACCAGATGACTATATACATGCACTATGGTCATGCACTCCTGTACAGAGGTTCACACCACAACCTGGACCGGGGGCCCCCCAGCTGCCCAACCATTCCGCAACCCTCTAATTTTCCAATCCCAGCCCCAATACCCCATTCCCCAAAATTGACTATGGGTACCTGCTGTGCCCAACCCAGTGTAGGACTCTAATCAGCTAAATGTTGTAAGGGAAATCGGCTCACGTGTGGTATGATATGCATGTTTTGTGGCTCTAAAGAATGTATGACAAAACAGTTTTTTTGCTGTTTTTGTTTTTTATATCCTCATAAGTTTTGAAAATCACTTGACGATTATAAAATCCCAGCTTTAGAATGAAAGAGAAAGCGTAATCTTAACTTTACTGGCACGTTTCATGGACTTGTGGTTTAGTCTGCATTTGTGAGAACTAAGCCTCCAAAATAAATGGCAGGCAAACACGTCAGTGTTGTTCTGTTTCATAAAACCCCTATAATTTATTGACTTCTATTAATCAAGTTTTATTTTAAAATCAAAATTTTATGTTAAATAGCAACCTAATTATAGCCCTTTGACCTCTTGAACCTTGTAAATCTTTTTGGAGCTTTTTATTTACCCATAATAATTGTATGACAACCATCTTGTTTGTGGTAATCATCAGCGGCAGTGCTGGTAAAACCCAGAAATTCTTGTCCCAAATTAAACTACCACACTCAGGATTATTGAAACATTTTGTCATGTGAGCCAAATTCATTTAAATCCTCAATCTATACAGAGGAAGCTTTTATTTGAAAAAAAATGGTGGTAATGTTGATTAATGTCCACCGTGCTAATCTGATAAATACAATTTAATTAACTGTTATTTTATAATAAAAACATCTTTCTAAGCTGAACTACTGTTACTCTACATATAGAGTAGAACTCATCTAAAAAAATCTCCTTTCTCTAAAGTTAAACATTGCAATAACATTTCAATGTCTTAGCTGATACTACATAAAGCATTCGTTTACAAAGGCTTTTCTAACATAGCACTTGAAGGCTTTCACATTTTACATTTTTTTTAAATACAGCCTTAACAATTTCACATGGAACATTACAGGACATCACAGGGGTGATGCATAATAATCCCTATCAGCCCTTATAGGGATTATTATGCCCTTTTAAATCTTATAGTCTCTAAATCTCGAAGGCAGTCTTATCTCACGTCCCCTGGAAGTCGTTCTCACAAGAGTGGATGGTGGGAGGGAGCATTCTGAAGAAAAGCTCCCTACAGGCTGATATGATGGTGGTTCAGATGGAATGTTCACCCCAGCTGGGGATCTGCAGTTCTGCTATGGTACTGCAATCAGCCAAATGTTGTGCTACAGGAACATCAGTTGCAGGAATCTTAGCAGCTGACTAGCTCAGGTGGTAAGTCAAGCCTGGGGTCGTATCCCTGCTGGGGGAATGAGCTGCCAGTGTGGCTCCTTAGGCATGACCCTCATGGTAATGCCTACTTTGGGGAGTGGCAGCCTAGTGGTTAGGGCATTGCGCTTTGAATCCTGAGGTTCTGAGTTCAAGCACCACTCCCATGGACTGCCACTCTGGCTCCCTGAGCAAGACCCTTAACCCTGACACTGCCCCATGGCTGCCACACAATGGCAGCCCACTGCTCCCCTCTGGATTAATGCAGAGAGTTAATTTCGTTGCTCTTTACTTGTGACAATCTAATGACCGGGCCCTTCAGAACCCAAACCTCTTCCTCTCTGGGTCCATTCAGAACCTAAACCTCTTCCTCTCTGGGTCCATTCAGAACCTAAACCTCTTCCTCTCTGGGTCCGTTCAGAACCAGAACGTCCTCCTCTCTGGGTCCGTTCAGAACCCGAACATCCTCCTCTCTGGGTCCGTTCAGAACCCGAACATCCTCCTCTCTGGGTCCGTTCAGAACCCGAACATCCTCCTCTCTGGGTCCGTTCAGAACCAGAACATCCCCCTCTCTGGGTCCATTCAGAACCTGAACATCCTCCTCTCTGGGTGCGTTCAGAACCAGAACCTCCTCCTCTCTGGGTCCATTCAGAACCTGAACATCCTCCTCTCTGGGTGCGTTCAGAACCAGAACCTCCTCCTCTCTGGGTCCATTTAGAACCGAATCTCCTTCTCTCTGGGTCCATTCAAAATCCGGACCTCTTCCTCTCTGGGTCCGTTCAGAACCCAAACATGCTCCTCTCTGGGTGCGTTCAGAACCAGAACCTCATCCTCTCTGGGTCCATTTAGAACCGAATCTCCTTCTCTCTGGGTCCATTCAAAATCCGGACCTCTTCCTCTCTGGGTCCACTCAGAACCTGAACATCCTCCTCTCTGGGTCCGTTCAGAACCCAAACATGCTCCTCTCTGGGTGTGTTCAGAACCAGAACATCCTCCTCTCTGGGTCCATTTAGAACCGAATCTCCTCTCTGGGTCCATTTCAAACCCGGACCTCTTCCTCTCTGAGTCCACTCAGAACCCAAACATGCTCCTCTCTGGGTGCGTTCAGAACCAGAACCTCCTCCTCTCTGGGTCCATTTAGAACCGAATCTCCTTCTCTCTGGGTCCATTCAGAACCCGGACCTCTTCCTCTCTGGGTCCATTCAGAACCCGAGCCTTTTCCTATCTGGGTCCATGTAGAACCTCCTCCTCCTCTCTGGGTTCGTCCAGACCCAGAACATCCTCCATTTAGAACCAGAATCTTCTTCTCTCTGGGTCTGTTCAGAATCCGAACCTCTTCCTCTCTGGGTCCATTCAGAACCAAAAAAACAAAACAAAACAAAAATAAACCTCCTGAAGGTGAGTCCTTGAAGCCGAGACCAGTTGCGACATGCACTGCTCCATCAAGTTTCACTCTCACATTTTGACCAGGGAGAAGCTCTGGAAGCGGGCGAGCTGAATGCCTACAGTTGTAGAATAATCTGTAACAATCTTTAACCTGCATGTTTCATTTAAACTTGGTCCCAGGTTTACTGCGCTTGGCATTACAGGTGCTGATCTGTCGACCAGTCAGTAGTTGTGCTGGACTGCAACCTGTCACTGCTACCGGTGTGGAATGGTAACTCATAAAAGTGATTTCAATGAAAAATGATCAACAGAAATGATATACGTCTTACCCTGTTGTTCAAACAGGTCAACTCTAATTTTCTGCCATGGACCACTGGCAAAGTATCCGTGAATTAGTGAGTCTTCTGTCATATGGCGAGGCCACCCTTTTCTGATAAACTTCTTTACTTTTTGAAGTTCAGTATCATTTCGTGTAGACTGACGGATTTCCTCCAGCTTTGATGATCTGATTGGTTTACTGGGGAACAGATTAAAGCAGGGCAAAACAGGCTGCTTAAATGTGTTCCCTCTTGTAACAGTACACAAAAAAGCGCTATCACCTCCAAAGTTTCAGGAAAGCTAGGTCCATTTCTGTCCGATTTAGACAGGGGGAATACATTTTAGCAGGGACAGGTGACCTACTTTAATCTGTTCCCCCTTGTAACTTTACAAAAAAAAAAAAAAAAAAAAAAAAAAAAAGGTAACCTGCCTGGCCCTCATACTCGTAGTAAAGAAGTGAAAGAAGCAATTGAGAGAGATAAAGGAAGGCAGCTCCAATGTTCTGCAAATAACTGATCAATAATCTGATCACAGAGATAAAAGCCCTGGATAAATAATCATATGACTCGCTCTTTAACATACTTGAATGACAGTTTGGATGATCTGCTGTTGGGGAGGAAAAAAAAAAAAAAAAAAACGTTTCCAAAAGCTGAAAAAAAAACAAAAAAAATTGCTTTCAAAGTCAGTTTGACAGGCAACACATCAGCTGACCTAGAAGGTGGTGTTACCGGATAAAACCGATCAGCGTCTAGTTTATTAGTTATTCCTCTAAAAGGTTTTACTGCGGACGGTGAGTTCTTTACTCGTGTGCTAAAGCTTTAATTTCTTTATGTTATTTTATTTTTTTGTTTGTTTGTTTATAATGGCCATTATCATTATGGATATTTAGTCGCAAAGAATTTACTGACTAAGGTAATTATTAACAAATTTAACCAAACAAAACGCAGCTGTTCGTTATTAATATGCATGGTAGTAATAATGATAATAAAAGTAATAATAATGCTAAAAATGAATTCCATTAAGTGGTTATCCAACTTTTTCTCATTACTGTGCCACAATGCAATGCACTACTGTTTTTCTATTCATGTTTGGCACTGTGAAATTTCTTGTTACTGAAATGAGCTATGAGCCAATAAATTATTACGACTAAACCTTAAAGTATCTTCTGCCAGCAGGTGTCAGGTAAGGTCTAAAACATTGTAGCGCCAAGGTGGACAAAGGCTGGAAGAAACAAGCGAGACAGATCAGGAAAAATTGTGCGCGCGACCGAATGAGTAAGCTGTGTCGTCACTCATCCGCATTTTCATTCGGTTTGGCGCATTATATACAACCTGCAGCACCTGAAGAAAGAGTGGCTTTTAGAACATTCCACGATAGCTTTTAGTAATATTGGCTCACAATAACCAACTATTAACTAGGTAATAGAGCTAGGTGCAGGATAATTTATTTGATGGAGTTAGTGATTTTATAACATATTTTAAAGATTTATTATGCGAAAATGTTCAGTAGAGTGATGGATAAACTTTACATGCATTCTTATGTTCAGCTACCACAGTAAATACATATATATATATACACACACATATATATATACATACATATGTGTGTGTGTGTGTGTGTGTGTGT
>NW_015150852.1:395663-404164 GCF_000732505.1 Cyprinodon variegatus
TATATATAATCTGTATATAGCTTCCATAGATATTTATTTTATAACCTCTTACAATAACTCTGTTTATAAAACCCATTTATAGTCCATGCAAACATAGTCTCTCTACACATGTAAATATATATATATATATATATATATATATATATATATATATATATATATATATATATATATATATATATATATATGATCGGTATAACTACAATATCACAGTAATCAACAACCTAAAATTGTGTTCAAATTTGATGGATGCAAAAGCAATACAAAGCTGTACAATCAAAGGCAAAAAACCCAAAATTATCTACACTAGGGCAATGACTATGAAAGGCAAAATTACTAAGAAAAAATGTAAACGTTATGACAGTCCAAAAATCCTACAACTAAAAAAATATATAACTAAAAATATTAAAATGTATGTATCTTTGATATAGGCATACGTTTGATTTTTTTTTTCTGCAATTCTGTGCTCTTTCCAGCAGATGACGCCCTAGACGACTGCCTGTCTCGCCTGTCGCCAAAGCCAGGCCTCTGCCTATTGGAGTGGCAAACCTTCCTGGCCAAGAAATACTGGCTATGAATGTATTTGAATTCACTGTTTAACCTTTAATATGCAACTTGAATGTATGTGGCATAACTGCAACCCAACCACGACAACTGTTTCATTCCTAACTGACACCCAAACAAGGAAGGCATTTATAATAGAAAGAGACAAAATGCCAGCAAAGGATTGGTGGGAAGATCAGGGAAGGTCATTTCATTATGAAAAGTTATTTAAGGCTGCAAAATAATTGAGAGGCGGTCCATCTGCTAGCAGAAAAAATAAACTATTCTAAACATTTACAACAGGTTTAGATCAAAGCATATTATGAGTGTTAAGAAAAGAAAGGGGAATATCTTACGTTGGGGAATTCAGATGTATCACTGGCAAAGAAAATAGACAATGGATGCATACCTTAGACTAAAAAAAGTTAAAAATAAAAAAAAACCTTCAAAATCATGAGGTACAAAGTCTGTAATAGTTAAAGATGTACAAACCATAGTGGTAAAGCTATTTCTTTTTACTACACCAAATATCTTATTTACTCACATCTCTTGTGGAAGTAACAGAAGTAGGTAAAGAAGAAATACTGATGAGTCATTTTTTTTTGGTATTAAGAGTGAAAACTTGTGCTGTTCTTTTGTTTCTCAAATAATCGGTTATTAACGGCTTTTATTCATCCTCACTCTGTTAACAGTGGATTTGCAGAGAGGTCTTCTTTTACCAGTTATTAAGACCTTCTTCTCAGCCCTTATTTAGTAATGGTAAGATCATTTTAATTTTTTTAGATGATTTTTAGATTTTAGATTTCTACATAATTTACTCTCACAAAAATATTTACATAAATGTTTTGTGTTTAAAAGTAAATAAAATAATTATGTCCCCTCTGAAAGTCTCTGGTAAAATTACCAGGCATAAGAAAAAAATCCACTGCATATATTTCCTTACTACTTTATTTAGTGCCCCTAACTAATGTGAAACCTGCTGTTGCAGAAATNAATTCGTACAGGTAAACTGATTTATAGTCAAGTCATTGATTTTGCAGGATTCCCTCTTCTTGACTGAGCCTGTAGCACATTTTTTCATTACATTTTGTAGCAATCTTTCATACCAATTAATTTTTGCAAAGTTCCAAACTAGTAAATATTAATATTTAACAATATTATTAACATGTTTAACCTTTGCACGGACATAGAGTACATTATTTTACTGATTTGTTGAGTATCTTTTCATTGATTTACACCTGTAATGTGACCTCTGATGTCAGTTTTCCTCACATCATGTCTTTGAATGTTCAGGATCTCCAGGGGTATAGGAGGGTACCTTGGCGGGTGTGGCTGTGTCGTTTGGGGGCCTTGTTGTCATTTGGTCTCCTCCTGATAGTCTTTCACTGGTGGCCACGGCTTGGTGTCCTTGCCCGCTGCTGCTCCTGCTCTCTGGCTTTGGCAGATTTTGTGCTGATAAAAGTAAGTGAAATAAAAGATATACGCATTAAAACTGAAAGAAAAACTATCATTAATGTAAAAATTCTAATTAATATTCTGTAGTGGTGATAAATACATACTGGATAATTCTTATTTGTACTTTATTACTTTTTTCTAAGAGATAAAACAAAATTTTATTTCTGTTTGTGATCAAAGTATTTTTGAAGTGAATTGAACTTTCCATTAGGACAGTCACGGTCAGAAACATGTTGTGGAGGTGCTCACTGAAGAGATGGAGGAGGGGAGGTGAGCTTGAGGTCTCTATTTTTTACACACATATATATACACAACTGTGCTGACTCAGCTATTTCCTCCAGTTTGGATGAGTTCTTGTTGCAGTGGGAGGAGGATGAGTGGAGAGAAACAGTTCACCTGCAACAGGAAGAGGTCAGAAGGGTTTTCTGTTCATTCTCTATATAAAATATTTTTTTCAATTAGAAAGATAATTTGAAATATTTTGCCCAGACTTTAAAGCAGCTTATGCTGTGTTTTAGAGAACGATGCTGTGCTACTTCCTGTTTGAAGGTCTACGATACATCTGGCTGGATAGGAGAGAAGATTTCTGCCCAGCTAGGTACTGAAACCGGAAAGTCTACAACTAGGGAGAACTAGAAGAATAGTCTCTATTGATAAAGTCCCAATAGTTTTATATATATATATATATATATATATATATATATATTTGGATGGTTGGAGTTATATCAGATAAGAAGAAAAAATATTAAAGAGGAAAGTTAATACAGTGTTAATGGCTCATCAATAATGAATTAGGTTATTGTATTTGCAACACTGCAAACCTCTCCCATGCCTCTCTTTAGTGTTCTCACTGAGGAATGGACTTGCAGAGCTTTGTTTGATTTTCAAAGGGGGCTAAGTCATCAGGAACAGAGCTCGAGGTATGACAAGATGGAAATGTTGGTAATGATATACAGTATGGCTTTCACCTGCTTTTTCCTAGATTAATGTTCATTTCTGCTTAGGAGACGCCTGTTTGGGGACAACATTATTGATGTACCTCTGAAGTCTTACATGAGACTTCTGATTGAGGAGGTGAGCTTGGAAAAAATATACTTTACATCATCTTGATATGAATAACCTCTACAATTTACAAAAACCCAACAAAAATCCAAGTGTTCCTGATCTACCTGATGTTGTATAGGATTTTTTCATTAGCATTTTTAACATAGCACCAAGCAGCAAGTTTATCGTCTTCATCAAGACGTTAGTGAGCCCCAGTTGCAACAAAATAGATGCTCCATTTGTTTGAGCCTCCATCTATTGAGGTAAGCAGTGAGAAAATAGAGCCTTGATTGGATAGCATGCCAAAATATGTCACTTCCACCAAGGCTAAACCTCTTAGGGGGGTCGATGGTGCAGGGGCAGTTTGTGAAACTAGCTGCTCAATGCTGATTGGCAAACATACTTTTCTGATTTCTGACTAACAGTGGTCAGAAAGGTACTGTAGGAGGTTTTCCTCATGAGTTGAGAGGGAAAAGTGATCTTTTAATCAGAAAAGTAATTTTGTGCTGAATTCTTAGAGAGCGCTTCACTCAGTTATGTTAGTAATTACTTTAAGTTGAATTCAGTAACATAGGACTGATTTATATAGTTTTAGTTCAGATTAAAATAAGTCTACTGAATAATAGAAATAATTTATAGAGTCCATCCTCAACATACTTGAAGTATTTTTAATCACTACTTGCCTGCCAATGTTGATTTTCCTCTCTCTCACCGTGTATCAAAGCATCAATATGCAATTTGTCTTTGGTAGCAGTTGGTAGCGTAGTTCAAGGAGTGGGCTGATGCACTATAGCATCTTACCTGGGGCTAAGCCCCCAATTATAAGGTTCTAAAGACGTCCCTGATTTGCAAGTCTTAAAAGGGGATTAAGCATTGAACTGAGAGTATCCTGAAAGTATCTTTTTTTCCTATAGTTTTAAAGGCTCACGGATATAAACAAAAACAGAGGTGGGCTCACTAGCCTTAAATCTGCAAAAGTCAGCAATAAGGTGGATAATGAATATAGTGTGCTGGTATTTAATTAAAACATATAAAAACACACATATAAAGCATAGTGTAGTATATAAACTGCTGCAATCAATTCACTGTTATTTGTTTCTCCAGATCTGGGAACACAAAGTACAGGGAATTTGTTGTGAATTCAATTCAGTTCAATTCAATTTAGTTTATTTACATTGCGCCAATTCACGACATGTCATAAAAATGCGCTTTACAGGAGACAATTCAACCAGATCATACAGTCAGATTGGATGTTACCAGATACATCTGGTAAAATAGATAATATAAATATGAAATTACCAACAGTTGATTGGTTAAATTATATGCCGCAAATTACTTTTTTTCCTCATATTTTATTTTCTTGTATTGTGTGGAAAAAAACATTTCAAAAATTTTCACGGTAGTGGAAATAAACTAATTTTGCCAAAATAAAAATCCAAAAAGGGCATTAATTGGGGTTGGACAGTGGCATCACATGATATTTTGACTAGTTGGTGCAACTAGTTGGTGCAACCAGTGTGTTTTGTGAGGAAAAATGACAACAAAAACAACATATTTAAGAATGTAAGCTTTGATGAAAAAGATTTTTCTTGGGTTTGTTATGACCTGCATTGTTTTCAATTAACCCGACTTAACTTTGAAAGGAAGGTTAAGTGTCTTGGGTATTTAGTTAATTCTTCTAAAGAACACAGAAGGGATGTCTACTGGAAGACAAAAAAGTGAGGGCTTTGAATAGGAAATGTTTCCAATTACCACATTTTTTGATGGAGTACAATAACTATACATCTGTCACTTCACAAATCTGGTCTTAGCTGAATAATTAAAGACTACATTTAAATGGGGAAGATTGAATGTTTCCCCCTTTCCACCCTGCAGATTCTCAACCCATTTTATGTATTTCAAGTGTTAAGTCTCGTGCTCTGGATGAATGATGACTATTACTATTATGCTGGATGTATATTCTTCATCTCAGTCTTCTCCATCATTTTTTCACTCTATGAAGCTCGAAAGGTGAGCCCTAAGAACGTATGTCTAAATTTGAGATTCAATTTGATTAATCATTAGAATACTGTTTATCAGCTTTAATTCTTATAACCTCACAGCAAAGAAAAACTATTCGGGACATGGCCAACTCGGTAACAGAAGTCAAAATACGCAGAGAATCAGGGGGTGAGTTTACAACAATGTTCTCAAATTATAGCTTATTTCAGTGTAATCAAGTCAGAAGACAATTTTAGTTGATGATTTTGGTTGAAAGTAAATACGGTATTATGTTTTTTTTAAAGCTGATTCTGTATCAAAACCCAAGCTACTTCATTAATCCTTTCTGTGCTCTTATAGAGGAAGAAAGTGTGAGCTCTGAAAAGCTGGTTCCTGGTGACTGTTTGATCATCCCTGAGGAAGGTCTGGTGCTGCCATGTGATGCTGCCCTGCTGGTGGGGGAGTGTCTCGTCGATGAGAGCATGCTTACAGGTGATAAGGGGTTTCTAAGTTTTGCACCAGCCAGTAGTCATATTTTTGTTTTGTTTTTATAAATTCAAAATAATCAGGCCTAAAATGCATTATTACATGATTATTTGTTTTGACATTGGTTTATTTAACAAGAACTTGATTTAGTTTTGTTAGTAAGAACTCCAAGCCCTAGCAAAGACATAGCTAGAATATTGGCAATGCTCAACTATTTGTTTTACTAAAATGTGGCTCAAGGATCATATCTCGGTTTTCAGCGTCTTTCTGCTAGTCCTGGGTTGGCAGTGCAGATGAACACAAGATAATTATATCCAGGAAGTGTAACTGTAAAGACTGAACACTGCAGACCAGATATTGAACTGGTAGTTTTTTTTTTACATATTATTTGCCCAGAGAATTTAACAGTGTTTTCTTGCTAAGCTACAGAAAAAAAAAACTGCCAAATACATTTAACTGGTTATTGTAATCACACCTCACACTCTGCTACACTGCCAACGTTTCAACAGTTTATGAGCTGCTGTACCACAGAAAACAATACTTTTGACTTGTTTTAAGCAAATGTCAAGAACTCATACATATCTCAAGTAAGGTCTCCTCTTGGGAAATTGGTTAACAATGTTGTGTAAGCCACTAAGACAACCTGCATAAAAAATGTAAGGAGATGGTCACAGGAAGCCAAAGAAGCCCTGGAAGTTTCTTTTGAGGCTACAGACTGGGCTGCACTTTGTCAGCCACATGGAAAGGACATCAGTACAATGACTGAGTGTTTGACTGACAACATTAACATCGGTGTAGATAACACCATCCCTTCCAGAAGTAAAAATGTTCCCAAATAATAAACAAATGATCTGAAGGAATTGCTTAAAAAGAAAAAAAACAAGCATTTCAGAAGGAAGATGGGGAATTAATTATGAGTATACAGGGGAAAAAAACGTCAAGATAAGATAAAGCAAGAAGGCATACATGAAGACATTGGAAAACCAGCTCCAGCAGAACAATATCAGAGATGTTTGGTCAGGAATGAAGAAGAGCACAAGCTTCAAGCAGAAGAATGATCATACAGATGAAATTCTGGACTGAGCCAATGAACTGAATCCATTCTTAAAGAGGTTCAGTTAAGGAACAAGCTCAGCATCCCTTTCACTTGCCTACAGACACATGAACATCCTGCCCTCCTCTGCCATTGACTCTTATGTTGAGTTTGTTGTCCGCCAAATTAGAAGATAGTGCTTTTCTCTCTGCCTTTCACATGTCTGTCTACAAGAGAAGTAAAGAGGCAACTGGAGATACTGAATCGTAATAAGTCACCAGGTCCTGATGGAGTCAACCCCAGAGTCCCAAAGGCCTTTGTAGACCAGCTCTATGGGATTCAACAGCACCTCTTGAACTTTAGTCTGTCCCTGAAGACAGTTCCAGTGATGTGGAAGACCTCCTGCCTTGTTTCAGTACCAAAGAAAACTCAGCCAACAATCCTCAGTGACTTTAGGCCTGTTGCCCTGACATCCAAGCTCATGAAGGTACTAGAGAGACTTCTGTTGGTTGACCCCAGCAAACAAACAAGGAATCATTTGGACCCCCTGCAGTTTGCCTATCGCCATTGTGTTTGAGTTTAAGATGCCATCATACACCTGCTTCAACAAATCAAATGTCATTTAAACATGGACTCTGAGTCCATGGATATCTGAGGTTCAAGTTCTTTGATTTCTCCAGTGCATTTTACACCATTCAGCCTGACTTGCTTTGTGAGAAACTCCAGACTCAGGTGGAGGCATCAACTATCACCGGGATCAAACACTACCTGACAAACAGGCCACAGTTTGTTAGAATGAAAGGTCTTTTAACTCTGTTCACTTCTGACTTCCAGTACAGGGAGCTAGTGAAAACCTTTGTGGCAAGGTCTGGAAACAATCACCTGACCCTGACTGTCAACAAAATGAGAGAAATGATTGTAGATATAGAAGAAGGGAAAACAGGAACAATTTCAACCCTTTTAAAATCATGGAAGAAGAAGTGGAGGTGGTGGAGGTGTATCAATACCTTGGAGTTCACCTGGACCGCAAACTTGAGCAAGTACACTCTGCTTCCTTAGCAGAGTGTACTTGCTAAGTAAGGTTAGGTCTCTCTGCAATTGCAGCAAGATGCTACATATCTTCCATAAGCCGGTTGTGGAGAGTGTGATCTCTTGTATCATCTTCTGAAGTAACAGTATCACTTTAAATCTTAACAAGCCAATCAAGAACTTTTTGGCATCATGAAGAGGGCTATGGAGATGATTTCACGAAGTAAAATTCTTCATATAGTGAAGAACATCATGGACAGCAGTGAACATTCTCTTCAGAAGATTGTTAAACAAAAGGGTGTTTTCAGTAGGAGGGTTCTCCAGATCTGGTGCAAGACAGACCACTGAGAACGCATAAAAATGTGGTAAATGCATAAAATATTTTTATTACATTTAAAAAGTGTTTTCTTGTACACAACTCTCTTATATTTGCCTCAGAAATTTTGAAAATAGAACAGAATATACCCATTAACCACGAGTTTTTTTATGTAAGATTTTTTTAATTTGGGACCCACTTTGACCTGACTTTAAATACTGAATAAGTCTAAAATTAACAGATTTGCTTTTTTATTCTTTGTTTAGGGGAAAGCATATCAGTACTAAAAACCCCGCTGCCAGATGGTGATAGTATCTACAGCTCAAAGACTGCGCTCAGACATACTCTTTTCTGCGGCACTCATATCATTCAGGCAAAGGGTGGAAACGCAGTTGCAGTGGTCACAAGTACTGGTAAGTAGAGGAAACATGGCTTGTCTGCTTTTTAATTGAGGAGTCTTATAAAAGGTGCTGGTGTGTAAGTGCTGACTTCAATAAACCTCATAAAGATTTTTATAAATAGATTAACCTTTTAACCTTTTACAGATACCTAATTTCTTAGTGACATCATATTGTTAATTTCAGTAATTATTCCAGTAGTCAGCTACTTGTTTAT
>NW_015150852.1:404853-416936 GCF_000732505.1 Cyprinodon variegatus
CTGGTAAAACAGTTTCAGTCAGGATACCCAAACCTCCTTCTCCCAAGACACCTCCTCCAAACCGTCTAGGGCAGGGTTTGGCAATTCGAGTTCCTGAGGGCCAGTATCCTGCAACTTTTAGATGTGCCTTTGGGAGGACTCTGCAGGAACTGACAGCATACTGAGGATGAAATTCAGCCATTTGATTCAGGTGTGTTGGATCAAGGATGGATCTAAAAGTTGCAGGATACCGTCCCACAGAAACTGGAATTGCCCACCGCTGATCTAGGGCAACCCCAAAGCCCGCCGAGAGACATAGTCCCTTCAGCTTGTCCTGGGCCAATCCCTGTTCTCCTTGTGGTGGAACAAAGCTGTAATACCTCCAGAGGTTGGCATCCAGAGAAGAATCTTAAACAGATTCCTGAGCAGCCAAAGCTGATTCCTCTTTATGTAAAAAGGAAGCAGCTATACTTTAAAGCCTGTCCTTGAGACATGTCCATCTCAATGGTTGTTATAGTTAGGTCAATGTTTTTTGAGTTGTTTGTTCTTGACTCTCCTGCCATTGGATCCAACTCACCGATGGTAATAGGTGGAAAGCTCTGTGGCTCTCTCTTCACTCAGGTAGCCGAGACATATAGCCGAATGTCAGAAGATGTTACTACTGTACAAAGTCGACCCCTATCTTAGGGTCTTCTAATGCTAAGTGTTCTGATGAGCATTATTGTGTCAGAACATTCCTCTTTGCACTGATCAATCATATTGGGATTGTTCAGCAAGGAATAGTCCAGCCACTAGGTGCTTATCAATGAGCCCCAACCACGGGCCTGTGGCTCTGCCATACTGGGCTATGTCACTCGCCTTAAAGCTAGTTATGAACCGTTCTTTCTCTGACCCTTTACCACATGACTGTTTGCCATGGGATACCCTACCAAGTGCATTTGTGCCTCAGACATTATAGCTTCTAGGATCATCTGAGCTCTGAATCCCCTCTACCACAATATGGTGGCAATTCAAAGAGGGAGCAACTTGTATATGCAAGCAAACACATGGTTTTTTTAGTGATCCTTAAAGAGTATTTTGTTAAAGTGTTCTGTATGTTCTTCAAGAGAAACCAATTCTGTTTCTTCTGTCTCTGATGAAGGGTTTTTCACCGCCAAAGGTAAACTGATCAGCTCTATTTTGTACTCTCAAGAGATGGACTTCCGCTTTTACAAAGATGCAATGAAGTTCCTGCTCATTCTTGGAGTAATTGGTAAACTTTTACAGTGAATTCACCTATTTTCATTTAAAAAGAGGAGAAAATAGTTAATTTCATATTTATATTAATGACTTTGACAATTTTGTTCTCATCAGCTCTTTCTGGCACCATTTACATTTTTGTGACTCTCCTGAAAGCAGATGTAAGTACCATGAACAAGATCCAATACATATTTTGGAGCCAAATGCTTGATTTATGTTTAGTGAATATTTATTCTTTCTATATTACAGTTTTTGGATAATTGGTAATGAGATGAATGTGAAATATTCTATTTGAAGTATGAGTTGACTACGAAATGATGAATTGTCTATTTAGGTTTACGCTGCTGTGCATTATTAATGCCAATCTAGCCCCTCCTTTATAGACAGGTGGCAGCATCACTTGGATTTTAGAGTTTCAGGCACACAGCTAAACAAAATTGATTGTTGTTTTTTTTATTTTTGTTGAATGGCTTGAAACTGAAAAAAAACAATGAAATTAACTGATATGATCTCCCTGTCACTTTATATTGCAGTAAGGCAATCATTTTTCTATATGGAAAAGTAAACGTTTTACAGCAGAGAAGAGAAATGTGTTGGATTTTATGGCCATTTATATCCACAAACGCATTGTTATAGGAAAAGATTGTGCCTTTAATATACCTCATTGAAATACAGAGTTCTAACAGCTATGTGTTTCCAGGTGACCAGGAAGGAGTTAGTCATTAGATCCTTGGATATTATAACGATTGTTGTTCCTCCTGCCCTGCCTGCTGCCATCACCATAGGAACTATTTATGCCCAGAACAGGCTAAAGAAGTGTGATATCTTTTGCATTTGCCCACCCAAAATAAATGCCTGTGGGAAAGTCTCAGTCTTCTGCTTTGATAAGGTAAGGTTTAAATCATTTAAAGCACTAAGAATGTGAAAAGATGTCTACATGTAAAGCCACTTTCACAATTTTTTTGTAATTCTGGTAAAGATGATCAAAAGGGCAGTGGATAAATCTGATCTTTAATTACTGTACCATAAATAGCTCCCTGACATGTTTATAAGAACTATAACAATATTTGAAATAAACTGTAAAAAAAAATATTTGCTTCCAAAAGATTTCTCGTTTTGCTCTTTATTCATCTCACAAGGTATGAGTTCTTGGAAATTTAAGCAGTTAAATCATGACTTCTTTTAATAAAATTGTGTGTATATTTCTCCCTAACTCTAGGGTCTTACAACTGGTGAATGGTTGCATTGCTATTTTAAATAAATAGTGGCCAAAGGGTGCAAATACTGTACAAATGCATTAATTTACAGCAAATTCAAACTGTTCTGGGAGAAATAATTACAGCAAACAAAAAAAAATTAGACTTGCAAGACCAAAAATAAGACTAAGGCAAAAAACACAAAACACATTTGAAGAAAAAAACTGCCACAAAAGAGAAATGCTGTTATCATAGGACATAGAGAGATGCAAAGTGAAAACACAAAAGCCAATGCAAACAAATAAATTATGGTCATGCACAACACTTGGAAACAAAAAATGTTGCAAGTGGCAAAAACAACTATAAGTCAAAAAAAAGCTAACTAGCTCTGCATAACAGAGCCACTAGGTTGAAACAACCATATCTAGACAGCTCTATATCCCTTATTTTGTTTTTGTTTTATTTAAGCCAATTTTAAGATTGGACTCACTGATGTGCTTTTGACCAGTGCCCTTTCGAATTAACCAAATGCATTTTAAGTTATTTATGAGATGTTTTCCTATGTTGTGCAATTTTAACAGCAGATTATATTAAATAACTAGAACTGGAAGTTCTAGTTATTTAACAGGTCTTCAAATCAAAGGTAAAATCCAATTAATGATTATTAATGATTATAGTTAATTTATTTTACCCAAAGTGGGACTTCTGGACCGGCTGTTAAAATCCAGTTGTCTTTCAGCAATTTAGTCATTTAGACTATGGTTATTAGCAGAATTATTATTCACCAACCTTAGGAAATTGTCTCTGTTTCTTCAATTGTTAATCAAAAAAGGGTAGATCGGGCTCTGTGTGATAAATAGTTCACTGTATTAATAACAGACAAAACACAGGTTAGAATATCTGTATCTTTATTGTCTAATAATCACTATTGCAATATTATTGTATCTAATAACTAGGCAAACAATACACATTACTGAAAACAAGCACAAGGGAAATGAAAAGCCAATGAAAAGGAAACAAAGGGGTTTAAGAGTCCTTTTAGAGTCTCTAAGGAATGTTCAAGTTTTAAGGCTTGATGTATTACTGCATTTAAGGTATCCTTTAAAATAGCAGCAGATAAGTGTAAAGACCTACTGATGCAGAGATCTAAAATGCCATCAAACGAGTGAAGCTTCATTCAGTCTTACAGTGAATAATGAACTATCTCAGGAATGCATTGAAATATAGCAACACTGGGGCAAAATAAGTTCACTTAGATAGCACCAAGGAAGGCCAGCTGTGATACAGGGATGAGCCATGACAAAGAGAAAAAAGTTGGGTGCTTAAATGGGATGTGACGTCAGGGGGAGGTCACTTTCACTTACATCATTTGGCATTTACTTTCCAACGCCTTCACCAATAACCACGTTTTTATTGGTATTATGTAGTAATAGAGACACTTTGTTTTGTAGGTGGAGAACAACATTTTTAATTCTTTTACCTAAAAGTAATTATGGTCCTGCAGTATTAAAAAAGCTCCTGACCGTTACGCTAACACCACTATGACTGAAATGCTCTGTTACATTTCCAAAACAGTTGGTATGTTCCACTAAGTTAAGAGAAGGTTAAAGCCCAATAATAGAAATTTTAAGGATAATTTTTCCAGATTATTTCCCAAATTGAATCATGAGTACTGACTCTGACTAAGAAAAGTGTGGCTTACAGTACTTAAGATGATGCTCTTGGTACTTTTTTGACCCCCTAAATGAGTCATCAATGTGGTGTTCNTGAAGAAAAAAACTGCCACAAAAGAGAAATGCTGTTATCATAGGACATAGAGAGATGCAAAGTGAAAACACAAAAGCCAATGCAAACAAATAAATTATGGTCATGCACAACACTTGGAAACAAAAAATGTTGCAAGTGGCAAAAACAACTATAAGTCAAAAAAAAGCTAACTAGCTCTGCATAACAGAGCCACTAGGTTGAAACAACCATATCTAGACAGCTCTATATCCCTTATTTTGTTTTTGTTTTATTTAAGCCAATTTTAAGATTGGACTCACTGATGTGCTTTTGACCAGTGCCCTTTCGAATTAACCAAATGCATTTTAAGTTATTTATGAGATGTTTTCCTATGTTGTGCAATTTTAACAGCAGATTATATTAAATAACTAGAACTGGAAGTTCTAGTTATTTAACAGGTCTTCAAATCAAAGGTAAAATCCAATTAATGATTATTAATGATTATAGTTAATTTATTTTACCCAAAGTGGGACTTCTGGACCGGCTGTTAAAATCCAGTTGTCTTTCAGCAATTTAGTCATTTAGACTATGGTTATTAGCAGAATTATTATTCACCAACCTTAGGAAATTGTCTCTGTTTCTTCAATTGTTAATCAAAAAAGGGTAGATCGGGCTCTGTGTGATAAATAGTTCACTGTATTAATAACAGACAAAACACAGGTTAGAATATCTGTATCTTTATTGTCTAATAATCACTATTGCAATATTATTGTATCTAATAACTAGGCAAACAATACACATTACTGAAAACAAGCACAAGGGAAATGAAAAGCCAATGAAAAGGAAACAAAGGGGTTTAAGAGTCCTTTTAGAGTCTCTAAGGAATGTTCAAGTTTTAAGGCTTGATGTATTACTGCATTTAAGGTATCCTTTAAAATAGCAGCAGATAAGTGTAAAGACCTACTGATGCAGAGATCTAAAATGCCATCAAACGAGTGAAGCTTCATTCAGTCTTACAGTGAATAATGAACTATCTCAGGAATGCATTGAAATATAGCAACACTGGGGCAAAATAAGTTCACTTAGATAGCACCAAGGAAGGCCAGCTGTGATACAGGGATGAGCCATGACAAAGAGAAAAAAGTTGGGTGCTTAAATGGGATGTGACGTCAGGGGGAGGTCACTTTCACTTACATCATTTGGCATTTACTTTCCAACGCCTTCACCAATAACCACGTTTTTATTGGTATTATGTAGTAATAGAGACACTTTGTTTTGTAGGTGGAGAACAACATTTTTAATTCTTTTACCTAAAAGTAATTATGGTCCTGCAGTATTAAAAAAGCTCCTGACCGTTACGCTAACACCACTATGACTGAAATGCTCTGTTACATTTCCAAAACAGCTGGTATGTTCCACTAAGTTAAGAGAAGGTTAAAGCCCAATAATAGAAATTTTAAGGATAATTTTTCCAGATTATTTCCCAAATTGAATCATGAGTACTGACTCTGACTAAGGAAAGTGTGGCTTACAGTACTTAAGATGATGCTCTTGGTACTTTTTTGACCCCCTAAATGAGTCATCAATGTGGTGTTCGATTAAGGCTCAAGACATGCATGATTGCAGCCAATTTGTTTCTCTAGACAGGAACTCTGACTGAGGAAGGTCTAGATGTATGGGGAGTGATGACGACTGGACCAGCTGGTTTTTCACAACTAGTCACTGATCCCACATTGCTGCCTGAAGGGAACATGAGCATCGCCCTGGCCTGCTGTCACACCATTACACTTCTAGAAGGTCAACCCATTGGAGACCCATTGGAGCTTACAATGATGGAGTATACTGGCTGGGTATGACACTGGCATTATTTTTTTCTTTCATATATATATTTTATTTTTTGTTACACACAGAACAAAGCACATATTGACAAATATTTATCACAGTCATTGATATAGTGTGACAATACAGTGCATGGGAGGCATTCAGGTCTTGCAATATGACACTTGACATTTTTTGACATACCTTTGATGTCAGAAATCGTATTGGGTTTGAGGCTTAATAGAGTGGACCAAAAACAAAGCCTGGCTTCGACTTAGGAACCATGCAAATTGAACTGGACTAATTTGAATACATTGAGCTGCCATAAATAAGCCTAATATTATTGTATTGCATGCCTTATAGTCTACTCTCACATTAATTCAGTGTTTCTAGCTTTTTGGTCTGCTGGTATTCTGTTACTCTATCACACCTAGCAGTATATTCACTTCACTTCAATTCAGTTTATTTACATAGCACCAATTTACAAACATGTCATCTCAATGAACTTTACAGAGACAGAGAGATCATACAGTCAAATTTACAAAGTTTTCTATCTAAGGAAAACCAGCTGATTGCATCGACTCAAAGGCAATCCCTCACACTAAGCATGCTTGTAGTAAAGGTGGAGAGGAAAACTCGCTTTTAACAGGAAGAAACCTCCAGCAGAACCAGGCTCAGTGTGAGCAGCCATCTGCTGAGGCCGACTGGAGTTCAAGGAGACAGAAGCAGAGATGCAGAAAGAAGCAGAGATTCAAAAGGCAACTGTCAACCAGGTCCACAGGCGTCCCCATCCAGGAAACATATAGCCAAGCAGACTAGCTCCAAGCCAGCTCCCATGTTAGAGGATGAAAGAGAGCACATCCACATGACTATGCTGATAAACAGGCCAATCTCGAACACATATGAACAAAGGTGTTGGTGGTAGCAGAACAGCTGATATTCTCTCCAGGATGGTGCCAAACAGGAACAGACGAGGCAAAGCTACTATGAGAAAAAGCAGATAGCATAAGGTTAGAGATTGAACTAACAGATTATGCAGAGTGGGAGAATAGAGACAGAATAAAGCAGAATGATGAAATAGCAGTCCCTATGTCCTCCAGCAGTCTAAGCCTATAGCAGCATAACTATAGATATATATAATGTTCCAAGTAGAGATAGACTATGAATTAGATGATCTGATTAGGAATGATGTTTGTTTAATATCTATTTCCAAAAAATTATTAGGATTTCCATTTCATATAAAATTTCTTTTATATTGCCAAAATAAATCCATGTTATAGGGCTATGTATAAATCATATTACATTTTTTTCCTGATTTATCAGACTCTTCAGGAGCCAGCGGGAAAAGATGATGCTATACACTCAGAGTTTGGAGGTCACACAGTTTTGGCTGTTATGAGACCCCCGACTGACCAACCTAACCTTTCAGCATGTGTAAGTGGCCTCATTCCCATCCTAGAATGTTGCATTTTACATTAACTAACTGCTAATTCATCTCCAATAAGCAAATTGGTGTCTTTACAAGGACGACACCAATGTTGCTCTTTGTTAAAGCACACAAATACATCTAACTTATCATTATGATGCAATAAAAAAGAAGTCATGAAATCAGATGCAATCCTAAAATTAAAGTAAATCATTGTTGCTCTGTTTCTCAAAAGCAGCAACTGCTTTTGACTATAGGGAGCAAGGTAGTGGATGCGTGCAAATGCACTCTCCTAGTTCACTCATACGTAAAGTTATTAACAAAACATGTTCTCGATATCCATGGGATAAAAACTTCTGCACGTCTAAACAGATGACAACAAAATGTAAGGAAACAGCGGGTCTTACAGACCTGAGGGCAGCTGATACTTTGGATCATTTAAAAGCTACCTACCTAAAAGAATCCCTTCAGTTTGGAATTTAGTTTAAGCGTATTACATTTTTTTCTGCTATTGTTTATTTTATTAAAAAATCATGTTGTTTTTTTTGTCAAAAAAGTCCTACATTTGTATTCATTTTCTAACAATTTAAAAGTTAAACTTTTTAGAGTTATGTGATTTTTTATGATTTTCTTTGTTGTGGTTTTGCAGGCCTTTTACTATAAAAAGACCTTCAGTCAGCTATAAAGATGCTTGAAGCTATATAAAATGATAGTCTTATCATCTTGAAGCATTTTAATAGAAACTTTTAAGGACGAAGTAAATCCTCATCTGTGGTCTGTAAAATTGTAACCTTCAGTGCTAAATTCTAATAGCTGTTCTAGAAAAATATGGTTCATTAGAAGCTCCACATGCTTCATAATTGGAAAAGGATTAGTGTTTATGTCTGTAGAACGAGAACATTTCTTTACTTTTTTCTTTTACTCATCAGTCCAGGAGTGGGGCAGTTGCCATCGTTAAGAGGTTTCCCTTCTCCTCAGCCCTGCAGAGAACGAGTGTCCTGACTGTGGATTTTGGGGGGCACTCTGCTTTGGCTCTCATCAAAGGTTCCCCTGAGATGGTGGCCAGCCTCTGCCAACCTGACACAGGTTGAGTCAGAAATCTTCTTTTACTCACCTTCTATACAGACAAAATATTTTACAGTTTTACACCTATTTTTATTTCATTACTTTGAATGAAACATTTGTAACACTTTGGGGTTTTTTTTGCTTCCAGTTCCAGAAAATTTCTTCATTACTCTGCAGAGGTTTTCCAGAGAAGGCCTCCGAGTTCTGGCACTTGCCTGTAAACCAGTTGACATTTATTCAGATTTGAAAAATGCTGAACGGTGAGAAAAATAAGGCCACACGCACATCCCGGTTGTGTTAAGGCTAATTTAATTTATACTCAGAAACCAGGTCATCTGCGTGTGTATCGCAGTGAATGCAGATATGTCCCCGTCCCTTCTGCAGACACTCTGGTTCACCCCTCCAAAATTGTAGGTGACCGCAGATAATACCACAGACAGGAGGCCTCTGATTGGTCAAATCTACATCCACTCTACGCTATGCATATTTCCTGTTTGGTACCTTACCAGCTTGTTTTGTTTGTATGACCGCCATTGTGGAAAAAGACTCATGAAGATGGACCAGCTAGAAGAGCGAGGTGCGCAAGAACGCTGGGACCATTTTTCCACCTGGATCCCTGCTCTTTTTCACCCTCATGTCCCTCCGTCGTTACACAAATTTGCCCCTCGGCCGTATCTAGTCCCACAGCTAGTTCGTGATTGTCCCTCTTGCATTGTGGCGTGGAATAAATATAGTGCAGACCACACTTCAATATTGGGCATAAATCAAAAATATCTGTGACAAGCTCACTGTGACACACTGATGCGGGAGTATAACCAGCCCTTACAGTAACCTTTTAGGAACTTTCCATTGACTTCTGTTCATACTGCATTCAATTCTATGGCCTAACCCTGACCCTTACCCAGACCATTACCAACAAATACCAAACCCTAAACTTAACATAAACTCAAGGCAAGGCAAGTTTATTTGTGTAGCACAATCCAGTTCAAAGTACTATACATGAATGAAACAATAAAACAGAAGGAATATAAAAGCACAATGAATTCAAACTTAAGTCCTAAGTGCCCAAAATGTAGCATATTTCAGGATAATTGTCCCTGCGAGGTAACAAATACAGCCCCCGATGAGAGGCCCCCAGAAAGGGACAATACCAAGCAACTATCAGCCAATAACCAGTCTCTCCACAATACCTCATGGGTACCTGTGAAACTCCAAGCCTTGGCTACCAAACTGAAGAGGTACACAAAAGAGATGGAAGCCGGACGATTAAGCAAGCTGTTCTCCACTGAGCCAGCCAAGTTCCAGTGGTAGGGTAATAATACATGAACCAACCCATCAATACTAGAGACTGAACAATGCTGCAAATATATATGAGAGAAGCATCACATAATGCACAGTGGGTAAAAGACCCAATAACTTACTATGCTAACCACCCTGAACAAGTTCCACCGAATATCACAATGGCAGACCTCCAACAAAGACTCTCAGGTATGAAAAACTGGACAGCACCATGCCAAGACATTATCCACACCTACTGGCTGAAGAAGTTGACTTCCCTTTATGAATGCCTTGCAGCAAAAATGACCTGGTTGTTAAAGACCGGGACCCTGAATGGCTGACTGAGGGCTGAACAGTCCTGACAATGCAAGACCACCAGAAGAGGACAGTCCTAATCAACTGTCAGCGAATAACCTGTCTCTCCACAACATGGAAGCTCCTATCATAGCAGCAAATATAAGTGGGCACATGGATCAACATATGACAGAGGCACAGAAAGGCATTGGTAGAAATACCTGAGCAGCCAAACTACAAGTTCTTGTTGACAGAAGAGTTGCCCAAGACTACAGAAGCACACATACAAATAATTGATCAAAAGACAGCCCATGACTCAATGCCACACAACAGCTCCTGGAATTCTTGGAAGTGTAAAAGATCAACAGCTCTATGTCTTGCTTATTGCCAATAACTTTCACCTCTTGTTTATTCCATTTGCACAACAGCATGGGATATTGATTGTCAATCAGTGTTGCTTCTTAGGTGAACAGTTGGATTTCAAGTTATGTTGTGTGGTTTATGTGATCTTTTTATTTTTTAGCAATATATATTCATATATATATATATATGTGTGTGTGTGTATGTATATTCGTGTGTATAAATTTGTACCGGTATGTATAAATGTTACTGTTATAGGAGTGACTTCCTATTAATGCAGCTTTGCTCAGCAGGGCCGAAGTAGAGAAAGAAATGCAGTTCCTGGGTTTACTAATGATGAAAAACGTAGTAAAACCTGAAAGTACAGAGGCCATTACCATCCTGAGATTAGCAGACATCCGTAGCATTATGGTCACTGGTGAGAACATGTTCAGTTTTTTCTACTGTATTGCTTTGATTCGTTTTAGAGACATTACAGTTTTGGATCACTGTCTTTGTTTTGTTTGTTTTTTAAAATCCAGTCTTGATATATTGTTCTTCACATAGGGGACAACATTTTAACAGCAGTGAGTGTAGCCAAAACCTGTGGGATGGTGAAAACTGATGAGAAGGTGATTTTTGTCCATGCAACCTGCCAAACTGATGAAACCCTCCCCACATTAAGGTTCAGTCTGGAAGAGGATGGTGCCTCTGCTGCTCAAAGTCCAAGAGACATTAATGAGGTGATCTAAGCCTTTCTAAATGATGGGAATCCAGAACAGCATTTTAGCCAAAAAAGGGTGGCATTTTATTACAAATGGTCACATCCAGCCTTCGAGGAAGTGTTTCCCTCAATGTTTCATATGTGACTCTGGCTCATGGCAAAGAGAACCTGTCTTGCAAACAGAAAGTTATTAGATTAAATTCTTGCTTACTCCCCTGCCACTTCTTAGGCAAGTAGCCTACCACTAAACCTATTGGTGCATTAAACTCCATAACTCTGCTTTGTTCAATATAGCGTATAAATATCAGCAGACACTGATAAATCCAAAGACTTCTAAGTTCTATTTATAGTGTTTCAATAAAAATACTGTAGAGTTGATGCTTTTATTGTTTAAACTCCTCTCTCTGGGTCTACATCAGGCCGGTTCTGACTATAATTTGGCAATTGATGGCAAATCCTTTGCTGCCCTCTGTGACCACTTCCCTGAACAGCTTCCTAAGGTAATGTGATCTGAATGATTTCAGCAGAATCTTCTGATGATAGTGACTTATTTTAATCAATAATCTATCTACTACATTGGCAGGTATTGATGAAAGCCACGATATTTGCCATGATGCTCCCTGACCAAAAAGCCCAACTTGTTAAGGAGCTAAAGAACCTTAAGTTAGTCTTTTTTATTTCTTCTTCTTTACTTTTTTTTTTTTTTTTAGAAGTAACAGTATAGTGACATAAAACATATAGTATTGAGAAGAAATATGGAAGGAATAATATTTTTTGCATGATTTATTTGCTCGAAATAAAGACAAATCAGAAAATATGTAGCATTTTTAGAAGTATTAACATTAACATTAAGCACGTTCTGGGTGAAATAGTAAAAAATTGTACAGTATGTATGAATGTGTGCGTGTGCAGGTGTAGGGGGTGTGCGTGTGTGTGTGTGTCTGTCTATGTAATATATTTATTATTATTTATCTACAGCTATCGGGTAGGCATGTGTGGA